>NC_033795.1:75746445-75792491 GCF_001876935.1 Asparagus officinalis | reverse complement strand
GATGTAGAGAATTGCTTATTTGGGTAGGTTTTTTTTTTTCGTCTAAATTGACTGACAATTGCTCTCGTGTTCGGTGGTAATCAGAGAGAGTCCAATTATTCCAATCCGTACCGTTCATTTTTATTTTTAGTGAATGAATGAGATCATGCCATGTAAGATTTCTATCTACTATTACAAAAAAACAATTTTCAAAGTAGTGGTTTTCAAAGTACTAAGGTAAGAACTGAGTAATTGGACCCTCTTCGATTACCACCTAATTCGATTACAACCTAATTGGAGAGAGGATCCGGATCTACTATTTCAAATCATAGATGTTATGCTTGGTGTGGATGGAGTACTAGTATTTGTATTAGCCTTAGTTTGTTGCGAGGCATTAAAATTGTGTGATCAAGAACATTGATTGCAATCATGGAGCCCTTTTTCTCCAAGGGCAAAAAGGGGGTTTTTTTTTTGTGTGCAAGTTTCACAAAACCCACATGAAGTTTTGGTCATTTTGAGATAATCCTAAAAACTATGGATATTTCACTCAACCCCCAAAGTTTTCGCATTATTCTGAATCTGTTTTGAGATAATTGCCAACTTCGTGGGGAGTTTTCTAGACAAGTTTTGAGGGTTGAGTGTCATTTTGAAAATTTTGAGGCTAATCTAAGAACCGAGCCAGGTTTTGGAAAATGTGCCCCTTCTTTTTTTGAGATAAAAGGCCTGGGTCTAAACCTTATTGACAGTAAAGTACAGTTGAGTTACAAATATCAGAATACAAATGGATGGAGGGCTATCAAGGAGCAAGAAATTAGCATGGGGCTGTCTGCTTCCATGGATAAAAAGAGCAGGTTAATGGTGGGTTTTGTCTTGTAAACTTGTGACAGTATGTGTGCTAAACTTGTGATGTGTAACTCCTATAGAAGGCAACGCATTCGGGATGTGTTTGCGTTTCCTGTAATCTGTCTCTAGAAAAGAGATCTGTTCTCTAAACTAGTTAAGTTTTCCTTTCTTTGAAATTTTGAAGAATATAGGGATTAGTGACAGTGCTAGATTTCAGTTGTGTCATCGCGTTGGGGGTAGTGATCTCATATCCTCGATTATTCCCGATTGCACAAACCCAGGAGATCTAGTATCCCTCTTCTTTCAAAGGGAAGTACTTGATAATGCAGACCACCTTATGCGCTTTTAGACTTCCAAAAACTCTTCAACATTATAAATTAATATAAAAATTTCAGGAATTTTTCTGGTCATAATGATTAATTCCTATGGATTTTTGCTTTCTAATATGTCTACGAGAAAAAAACAACTTTTCCAGTAGTGAAGCAAGTAATGGTGGTTCTTTTCATCTCTGTAACTTTGATTGTGTTGCCCTTTAAAATTGTAGAAATCCTCCTGCATTGCCACCATGAGTTCTTGTTTCAGTGCAAGTGAGGCCGACATTGAGACGTGTTTCTCTGAAATCATCCGTAATCCGCGTGCAGTCATCGGTTATTTGTGCTTCATGGGTATGTCTTAATGTGTTCTAATGTTATTTTTCATATGAGATCAAATGACTGATAACTAATTGTCAGCCTATATCATGTTACCTGCAGTCTTTTTCCTTGTGATGGTAATGAGCAGTGATCAACTGTCACCCTATAATATTCTGGTACTTATCAACACAAAATTTTCCAACTATTGAAAATGATTCTTTTATCTGATTTAGTTTCTGGTTGTAGCTCTGGCTTGGATTGAGTGTGTGCTTGCTAGCCGCATTTCTCAAGGTATTTTACTGTAAACATCACCAAGATGAAATCCCGATGTCAACTAACAATGAAGAGATGGAGCATGAGGAACAACAGATCGATGTGCCTCCATTTGCAACAAGACAGCAGTTGCCTGATATTAGGATTCAACTTGCTTCTCTTGATCGTGAATTTGATGAGAGAGGTATAATATCTTTTAAGAGTTATAGAGATCGTGACGTCTGTGGTTGGTTAATGATTTTTAGCTTCTTTTCAATTATTTTGTGTAGATTATGATGCTTTGAGGGCATTAGATAATGATATTGTTCCCGACGCTCCGGCAATGACCGACGAACAAATCAATGCTCTTCCCCTTTTCAAGTACAAGGGTCCATCATTCATTGACTCTGCCTATGACATAAATAGGTGAATTTTATGTGTGTTACTTGAAAGGGTTTTTGTGCATATACCCCTTAATCATATGTATTTGCAAAACTAACCCCAAAATCACAGTACTTGCAATACTTGCCCCTTAATCATTCCCTTCGGAAAAACAATACTCCCAACTCATCAAATTTGATGAGTAATATGTAACTGCAGCGCAAAATATCAACATAATGGTCAAATTTTTGCTACCATATTCCATAAAGCCGATGATTTGTGGATTTTGGGGGCCGGGGGAGTATTTTCTTTTTGAAGTTGGTGATTTGGGGGAAGGTTTGAAAATACTGAGATTGCAAATACACATGATTTAAGGGCTATATATATAAAATACCCTACTTTAAAATAAGCATTCTGTGAGTTCTTCCTATATCTTATTATCACTCATTAAATTGTTGTTTTCTTATTTTACAGTCATATATCTTCAGAACAGTTTGCATCATCTTCAACTTTAATTGGAAATGAGGTAGATTGTTTGTTTATATGTCTTTGATCGTGGTAAACTGCAATGTGTTTGAAAGTTACTTGGTCCCTTAGTATCTCCTGGTCCTTACATGTGACAAGCTTGTCGGATATTTCTCAGAGTTGATTATAGGCTTTATTCTTCACCTTAGAGTAGTAAAGTTATCTACAATTACTGCAGATTATGGCTGAAGATGCACTCGAGTGTGGGGTTTGCTTGGAAGAAGTCAATGGAGGTGAACTTATCAGAAGATTGCCTTGCTCCCACCAGGTAATTATAATAATTTTCTTTTCAGTAGTGTACGTATATACAAAGTAAGTCTTTATTTCTGCTGTTATTGATGCACGTTCAGTTGCCTATATAAAGGGCTTGTTTATAGTAACAAGCAATTTCTATTAGAAGAGCTATTTCATATCTTGGATGAAATCAGACCGCTCACAGGAGCATCATCAATTTGATTCAGACTAGGCTGTACGGTACCTAGTCAAATCCAAGCCTTGTTTATGTTTGGAATGGGTTGGGGGCCATTGTCCGACTTGGACATGGGGGAGGATTAGGAGGAAGGGCAGGTTCTTTTCCTCATCCTCGTCCTCAATAGAAATAAGTAGGCCAGAGCTGGGTCTTTCATTCCTGTGCTTCCCTGTGCTATAACACGGCCCACTCTTTTCATATAGGCTCAATCATGGTCTTTTTCTATATCCAAACTCCAAAGTGTGTACCGTAATTTTTTTCAATGGACCCCAAAAATAGAATTCTAAATCTGGAAACAACATCAAATCTGGCACTGATGTCAGTCTGAGTCTGTCTTCCAGATAACTAATCTGGACCGACATTGGTTGCCCAAACACAGATTGCTCACTCACAGACTTCTCTACAGAGACAAATCATGCTAGAGGTCGGTTGTCATTGGTCATGGTTGCTTGGACCTCGAAAGATGTCGTTCTAATTTGTCGAGCTTTCTGCTAAGTTTCTTCACCTTTGTATTCATGTTGATGTCAAATCGGTGTCGGTTTGCTTCCCTTTGTCTTCAATGCAAGTCATAATCAATAAAAAAAAATCTCCTTCTCTCATCCAAATTCAGATCAAAGTGATTCTAATCAAGGTGAAATGTTGATTCCACCTTGAAAGAAAAGATGGCTATGCGCATGCATACATGTCATGCATGTGCATGGAATCACTAGAATTATGGTGAAAACTCAGAACACCATTTATTATTACATGATATTTTACATAACATTTGGTAAAATATTGACGATAGCTACAAGAATCTTACATCCATCAAACACATATGTATATCCTCTTATGTTGATAGCTTTAAACCCTTGCCAAATGATTACATCGAGAATCTCGAGACCTTTACATTCCGTTATCTAACAAGCATGAAAGATTAGAGACTATGGCATGTTTATTTAGGATTTTCAAAGGAACGAGAGTAGATCTACTATTTTCCTCACTCTACCTTTTATTCTCCTTGGCTTCTTGTACTGCAATTCTCTAGGAAGATTTAGACTGTCTACTTCTAATGTCATTCATGCAGGAGCGGTGAAACATCCACAGGAAGCTCAAAACCAATTCTCGAAGACAGATTGTCTTGCGAGGAAGACAAATATATTTTGTAGTTCTTCAAGAAGGATAAGCTAGACATGGTGTTCAATAAAATAGCTAACCTTGTCTAATGGAGGTGGTATGACTTAACTCCATCTCCACAAATGTTTTAAGTCATAATCTATGGAGGCCTCTGAGGGACAGGTGTAGCTTGTAAAAGGAAATAGAAGAAGATTATTATTCTTTCCTTTTCAATTAGTAACTAATATAGCAATAAAAGAAACTATGGATTCCTATGAATGTGTAATATAACAATAATGTCTTCTTGTAAGAATTCCCATCATAACATTTATTTTGAAAATTTGAACAATTCTCACCTTTTCATTTAATTGCCTTTTTTCTCTTCCCATTTTGACATAAATTAGTACTATTTACATGAGTGTTGAAGGAATTGCTTGCTAGTGCATGATGGACACTCAGGTTTCTCATGATTCGTATTGCACAAATTGACTTTTGGATCCCTATGACCAGTGCTTGATGATTTGATCAATTCTAAGACTCCAAAAAGTGTTAAGGAGTGTCCCACATTCATTCGGTTAAGTTTGGGTTTGGTTTAGAAAAAGGCATGACATGTGATTTAGCCCTACATCAGGAGAAGACTTAGATGAATATATGCTTAAATAAGCTCAGTCTTATAACTCAAATATGATTAATTCTTTTCACTCAATTGGACCTAAGCAAATTACCCTAGCTAGTCCATTCTATTGATGTGCCTCTACAACCCTAACACAAAGTACTATCAATACTCTTGACATCCTCCTAATGTGTTCATCTAAACACGAGACTGAACACTTGTGAGAAAAAAGAGCAGATGGATGGACAAGTGATTAAAATTCAAGAAGTTCTCAAACGTTTTTGATCTCGTCAAACACTACTAGGCATACAGTTGTAGAAACTCATTGTACGATTATTCAGAAAGTTCCATGCAAAAAGAACCAAAAAAAAATGGCAAGCGCTTCTTCGAGGCTTTTTCGTATTAAGCAATAGAAGCCATGAGTAAACTACAATAGAAATAAAAGGTGGACGTGGATACGGTTATCTACAGATAAATTTGCATGCATATCTGATCAAATACAAACACTAATGTTAAATATCCAAATCCAGTTAGATATAAAGACAATATGTATAGTCATAATTTATTTTTGGTTAAATAAATATATAAATATGGATATAGGTAAAAATATAGATAGGAAAGTGGATATTTAAATATCTCTATCATTTGGATGCTTTTTTTTTTTTTTTTTTTTTTTGACATTAGCAGTTGTGAAGTATATTTTGGTGATTGAGGGTTATAACCTATGTTTCCGGATATGCCGAACACATTGGTTGATTTTGATTCGGGACATTCTCTTTTATTAGATTATTCTTATATAGTCTACATCCTTGAATTTTACTTGCCTTTCTCATATTTGGTTATATATATGTATATGTATATGTCTATGTCTATGTATATATATAAATGTATGTGTGTGTGTGTGTGTATTCTCATTTATTTTATATTCATATGTGCATTTGACAGATACTAATATGAGGTTCCTCATCAAACCATATCCATATTCGTTGCCATATTTTTGATTGGTAAATGAACTGGGATATGTTAAATTTCTACATTTGATTCCTCTCAATTACTAGAACTTTCTATAGGTGCCTTATTTCCAATTCATTTGAGAATATGTTGAGATTACTCTAGCTATTGATTATTTATAGTTACTTTCAAAAGTAATGTAAAATAATGAGAATAAGTCTAAATATTATGGAAGCAAAAGAGATGGTAGGATACTCAATAAGTATTTATTTTTCTAGGACATTATGGCGGTGTATATGAATCTTCTAACTTTTTTTCAACTAGCTGACATTGATGTTAGTTGTCTTTACCTATTTAAGCTATCAATTTGGTAGCACATGTCCTATTATGTTGCACCGACCACCGACTAAGGGGGATTAGATATTCGGTGAAACACCAATAAGATTTGTAGTCCATGAGATCAAGTGGTCAGTATCTTTTGAGATCTATGCACCATAAGTAGAAGTGAATGCGAGATTTAATCTCCAACGATGCACCTTTGATGCTTAAGATTGTTTCATGAAGATGAGAAGATAAGCATTCTTAGGTTTCAATTGTGCTTGCTTTCTCCTCTTTGAGGAGGGGATATTTATACTCTTATGGTTGTTGTTTTGGAAAAGTATGAAGATTTGATCATGATTAGATTATGAGAAAAATTTTGTCGATCTATCAATTTGGGTTGTGACAGGCAGTCTTAACCACGTTTTGTTACCTTTTAAAGGCGCAAATGCCACGAGGTTATTATGGTTCTTCTGATTTGTGTAGATTCTGACTTTATCATAATTGTCTTGTCATGTTCCGCTCATGTATCATATTGCCAACTTAATATATCCCAAACTTCTTTAAAATCATAATCTTGCAGATGGTTTAAGTCATCTTACAACCTCCTAATTTGCCACGTCCTTCACAGATTATCCAAAGGGATTTTTTTTTTCTTTTTTTTTGCATGTAGATCTGACTTCGAGGTCATAGTTAGACCCTTATCATCCTGTTACAGGTTGCACTAAATACATACATACAATTATACTATATTTCGACTTTTTATTATTAACTTACTTGGGTGGGTTGAAGTGTTTCGAGAGCCTATTAGTTAGTCCATCAACGCCTAGCCTCTATTTGAGTACTTGACCTTTTGAAATTAGTATGAGATCCTATCTTTATCACATTTAGCAGGCAGTAAAATTAGGAGACAGGTCTAGTCTAAGAATGGAAACAAATATGGATAATCCACTTTATATATAATTCCATATTCGTTGACAAGTATGTATACCAATAAAGTAAAGTAAAAAATATGTAAGGTAATATAAAAAATACTTGGCATATGGTATACCAATAAGGTAATATAAAAAATACTTGGCATATGGTAATATATATCATAAAATATGCCAAGTTTGTCCAAAAGCACATATATTTCAATGACAAGAAGTACTATCTAAGGTGATATCTTGAACGAAAAGGAAAATGTCGTGTTATTTTTAATTTTACATATACTTATGTTTGTAGATAAAAGACACTGAACTTCTCTACAGAATTTAGGTTGTATGCATAAATACTTGACTACTATTCGAAAAATATTGGAATGTAACTTGAACCAAGATTCACATACAACTTATATTGATATGAGTTAGACTATATGTATCCATATCTGCTGAAAGGAAATTGGTACAAGTATTGTAATAATGCTTTAGGTCTAGTACTTTAGATACAGGATGATATGGGTCTAAATATGACCATGCGGATCTACATGAAAAGAAGCTCTTTGCGTAACTCATGAATACATGACAACATTAAAAGATCTTGAGACAACATTTGAGGGACTTACGAGAGTAAAAAGGTCGATAGTCATTTGTAAGGTTGTAATCTCAAGAAGGTTGGGACACTCTAAATTGGATAATATGACACACGAATGTAGCATGACAAGAAGTTCATGATAAAAATAGAATCTATACAAATTAGAGGATGATAACAATCCCCCTGAGTTTGCACCTGCAAAAGGTAACAATAGGCAGTTAAGATCGGACGTTACTATCCGATTGATAGATTAATAAGACTATCATCGTTTAATCCAATCACGATTCCTCATGTAGTGACATTTGTAAAGAAACCAGTAAAATTAATATGTGTATTGAAAACGGAAGAAACTTCTGCTCGACTGGCAATATTATCGTTTTTTAACAGCACGTTGTTAAGACTGGACGTTTATCTCTATAGCACTTTGTAGTTGAGAGCTTCATTCACATATGCGTATTTAAAGTGGGAGAAGTATTGCACCTTTCCTATCAGGACTACGTTAGATCACTTGTTTTCTTTGGAATTATCTATTCCTACTTTCACATTTCTGAATAAATAAGATGAGTAGATCATCACACAAAGAAAGAAACTTCTTCTAATTTTTAACATACTACCTCTCCTATTAAAAGGATGCGCTTACACTAATGCATATTCCCTAGAGCTGCCCAGCCCGGCCCCGATTTTCGGGATCGAGCCAGGAAAAATGCCTAGGTCGGACCTGAACCCGGGGTGCCAGGCCCGGGCCCGGGCCTGGGCCAAACTGGGCTGGGCTCCAGGCTGGCCCGAATTTTCTTTTTTTGTATTTTTTTATTTTTTTGCTAAAAATTAGATTAATCTTATTATATGTATATATGTATTAGTATATACTTACATATTAGTATATAGCTATATATTATATGTAAGTATATATAAGTATACATTAATGACAGTATACGCTTAAAAATATATATAAGTATGCATTAATGACCATATCATACTATATATATAAATCATATCTCAACTAAATCCCTACATAAAACTAATTTTTTATTTCAATCAAAATAATCCATAAACAATAAACTCATGTATATATACCATATTTTTCAAATTATTAAGAATCATATTATATTATATATATAATCATATTATATATGTAGTATTAGAAATAGGAATTCTTGGTAACCAAGCACCTAAAAAATTTTTGCTTGTAGTGATTGGTCAAATCCCCATCCACTCCCTTCCCATGTTAAAGTGTCCCAAATTTAAATGATGGAGGGAATGTGACACTTTCACTCCAAAACATACCCTATACTTCCATATATAAATATATATATAATATATATAATATATATATATATAAGGGGAAAAGATTCTAGAGTGATACCTTATATTCCACTAAAGGACGCTGCTAAATCACACAACATTCCCTAATGTTTTTAACCGATCCGCTCCGTTGAACTGATCTAACAAGTTCTTGAAACCTAAACACACCCAATTTTGGTAGCCCGTCGTGTTTTGACCCTTCATCCCACTCGCCGTAATTTAAACGTTTCGAATAAATAGAACTTTTTGCACCGGCTCAAACGAAGTCAAAACACGATGGGTTTCACCCTAAAATTATGTGTTTTGGGTTTAAAGAAGGGGGGGGGACGTGTAGATAAGTTCACGGAGCAGATCGGTAAAACAATGATGCTGATTTTAGGCGCGTCCTGAGTTGAATCTCAATGTGTTCACCTTCGATCACTTTTTCAATATTATATATATAACTATTTATATTGACGCACTATATAATATATATCAATACATGTATATATATAATATAATATATAGTATATATATATATACGTAGAACCGTCCCAGGTCGGGCTTCACCGCCCGCTTGAAACCTCCCGATCCTGGCCAAAGGCCCAGCTTTTCCGAGCCTTTACCTACAGGCCCCGGCGTGTTCGACATGTTGAGTAAGTAACAGTCATCACATACTGAAGCCCATTTGGACAGGGCTAATATTCGCCTTTGATGACTGTTAATTCCTCAATGTCCTATCTTGATGAAATAAGTCTCTGTGTATGTTTCCGACACAATCGACATGTTGAGTAAGTTGTCTTTCTTCTTTTGTACAAAATGCAAATATATATACTTCTCCCTGTGTAGCTCTTTCATGAAAAAATTGGTGAAAATGGGACCGCAATTATCTCTTTCAAACTGTATTGCTGTACAATTTATTAGATTTTGGGATATACTGATTTTACTTTTTCAGCCAACAGCCTGCCTACAAATACCTAATTGGCTATTTCTTTTTCTTTTTACAGTTCCATGCAAGTTGCATATATCCATGGCTTCAGCGACATGGTACGTGCCCTCTATGCAAGTCTAATGCAAGCTGTGAAGAGAACGAGAATGGTGTAGAATCTTGAATACGAGCTCTCAGTTTCAGAGCCCGTTGGCAACCAGAGATGTGATCATAGTGAGCATCATGTAACTTCTTTTTTATAATATATAACATTGCAAGTATGTTTTTGCTATAGAACTTCTTGAAGAAATGTTATTATGTTTTTGTTGTTAGGTATCTGCTAATAGCTGGGGTTTGTCAGTATCTTATTTGTGTCTGTTTTTACTAATAGAACTACATATGAGGGATATATTCAGGTTTATCCAAGTCATCTTTATTCCACTTATCTATATGGGTATAGGATAAATCTCACTAAATACCCGAGAAGTCTTGAAATGTCACTTAACCCCACATGTAATCTTGAATACAAGTTTTTAGTTTTGGGCTCATTGGCAATCAGATATAAGATCATAGTGAGCACCATGTAGCCCCTTATATATTATAATATACAACATTGAAAGTATCTTTTTGCTTAATAAATCATAGAAAATGTGTTAATATGTTTTTGGTGTTATGTCAATCTGCTAATAACTGAGGTTTGTCAATATCTTATTTTGTTTCTCTTTTACTCATAGAAATACATACTAGGGGTGTGATCAAGTTAATCTGAGTCATCTTTATTCGACTTGCCTATACGAATAAAGGGCAGGGTTAAAAAAACCCCAAAGAAGTTTGGCCCATTTTGAGATAACCCCTAAAAGGTTTGGAAATGTCACTTTATCTTGAATACAAGTTTTCAGTTTCGGGGCTAATTGGCAATCGGATATATATGATCATAGTCATCATCATGTACTCCCTTTTTGTTATAACATGTAACAATGCAAATGTGTTTTTGCTCAAGAAATCATTGAAGATATGTTGGTGTGTTTTTGGTGTTAAGGTATCTGCTAATACTGAGGTTTGTCAATATCTTACTTTGTTTCCGTTTTTACTAATTGAGATACATACTAGGTATGTGATCAAGTTAATTTGAGTCATGTTTATTCCACTTATCAGGCAGGGAACTGGAAATCCTTAGCATGTAACTTTTCTATGTGGCAAGTTTTATTGTTATTACCCAAGAGGGTCTAGCTAAGTTGCTAAGCTGCCTATGAGTAGTAGTCTAAGGTTTTAGGTTTGATTCTCCTGTGGAGCACCGACAGAAATTTAATTTCCTAGAATACCGGAGGCGAATGCGTTGGGGGGTGCCCCTTAGCCACTCCGGGGGTCCGAAGGATTGCAGTGAAGTTCCCTCGTCAAACCAAAAAAAAAAGTTTTCTTGTTATTACTTTAGGTCAACTTCAAACCAAATCAGCGACTTTGGGGGTAGCAATTACTGTAATAAAAGGGATGCTCCAACGCAATTACTGTCATTAAAGCGATGCTACAACCAATCAACTATGGAGATGTGTGATTACTGTAATTAAATTGTTTAATCTAACATATTGAAGAAATGGAAACAAGGCCTCTAATAATAGGTTCTGTCAAAATCTTACCTCATAATTCCAAGTTTTTCGTGTAAGTGCAAGGTAACTATGAGTACAGAATTTAAAACATCATCCTATCTTGAAAGTATCAACATTGAATCATGTGATGACATCAATTCTTGGCAAGAACAATAGAAATAAAGTATGCACAGGTAATGTGATCATATGCGAGTTTTGTCCATCGGGTTGGATCTCAATGATCCAAGTAAACCACTTCCTTCAAAACAACCTTATGAGCTGAAAGTAACCTGGAATCATAATTCAACAAGACTTATATAGGAAAAAGTATAGAAAGAGAGATAGTAGTTCTACCTAGTTATCAAACTTTAGCAGGCAAATTTGTACAAAAACTAAAGTAGTAAGGTCTCCTTTACTGGGAACTGATCATATAATGAACCTTAATTTCATCTAATTAGGTTTTTTAAACTCATCCATTTGTTAACCAACAATAATTTTAATTGATCTCAACAATAATTTTTGTTATAGGACAAGTATATCAATTTAGTGTGGACTATTTTTTGGCTTTGCTTTTATAATATAATGTGTCAAAGTCCTTTTATTCGACGTATAGCTTTACTTTACTTCCTCCTTTAGTAGGATTTGAACATGGCCTCTGGTTTGCCAATCTTCCGCTTCGCCAATCAACTGTACATCATTTAATTTTTCAAAGACAAATTTTAGAGAACTCTTCATTACTTTCCATCAATGAGAACATTCAGTGTTTCAATTCCAAAATTGCTTTTTAGAGGTGAAAATAGGAAGACCATAACAATTGACTTTAATACTGAACAGATACTAATGACTATTTTTGGAGAGATAAAGGCCTTCGCCCGATTTATTATATATTGTTGAAATAAAAGAAAGAGAAGAAATTTTTCTATCTCGTTACTGATTATGAAGAAGAGAGTAATACTGCATATACGTGTACACCTTGTCGTGTATCTACAAAAGGAAAACTCTAATAAGAAAATGAAAGATAATAAATGACAGTCCGAATAAAAATATACTATATTTAACTGATACATTGAATCTGGGCTCCTATTAAAAGCAAATGAATATCTTCGAACATATAAAAGTGCAGTTACAAAACGAGGAGACTTAACAAAAATGATGCTCTCAGTGAATTGTTTGCATCACATGAAAATAAGAAGTCTATCGGTTATAAGCATGAGGACTATCAGGTAGGACTTTGATCCCCAAAATTTAGCTAGTCAAAGCTGAATTATGAATAATATCTATTGACATCGAACACCTATGACCATTTCCAGAATCATGACGAAATTGTCTTTTTCCCTCGAGTCATTAATTACAAGATTCATAATCCTATCCATGCAAAAGAGTCCAAGCAACAGCTAGCTATGTGACCACAAAACATTAATTCACCAGAGCATAAACTGATTGAAGAAAACTTTTAAGACTACTAAAAACCATGGCAGAAACTAGTCCGAGATGCTTTATATTGGTCTATGCCATTATTTCAATTTTCATGTTTTCTGAGGTGAAGGCTGATTTTGGGAAGGCATGCGAAGGGGACTGGTTTGAATTCATAAGAGAATGCAATAGTTTTATTGCGAAGGATAAACCGCCGATGAATCCATCAAATGAATGTTGCGTGCAGTTCAAGAATGCAGATATCCCTGCTACTGTAGCAAAATCTTCAAGCATTTAGAAGGAATTGTGAGTGTTAAAAAGGTTGCTGATGCTGGCAAATATTGCCAGCGTCCTTTAATGAGTGGAAGCAAATGTGGAAGTAAGTTTGCAGATTTCTTTACCTATATTATTGATTTAATGCTTTACTGATATTATTTTGTTTGGGTTTTCAGGTTACACTGTTCCAAAGGCTTGAGATTGGCAAAAGATGGAGAAAATGAAGAAAAAAAATATTTGTACTAGTTTATGTATGAGAAAATGTACTCTGATGAATGGCATCTAAAACTTATAATAGGGGCATTGAAATATCACCTTTCTTCTTAATTTTGAGGTTCGTTCAACATTCTGCTGAAGTTGAGCATTCAAGCATTGATCTAATGTCAGAATATTTAACATATCATTGTCTCTGCAGGGAAAAAGAATGAATGAGGAAATTCTTCTTACAGAATTGCCAGGCATAGGGGGAAAAAACCAGTTTGTTATGCCTTTTACCCATCTGAGGATACTCATAACAGTGCCAATCCAAGAATTAATATGGATGAAGTGCTCATAGTTATGATCGATACAACTGGTATTTACTACTCAAATGTTTAGGGTAAATATTTAATCACAAATTATTGGTTTCTTGTTCACCAAAGGTTAACACATCACAGTTACCCGGCAAGTTCACTGTAACTTGCATATTTTTCAGAGAGAAAGAAAGATAGGATTTATAGTTGAGGCTAGGGATTTAAGATTGTTGAGAATATAATTACGTTATTAATTAAATTACATATACTTGGTCTATTGAAAATAAGCTCGGTTTCGGTCAGATTCATAGTGATTCTAACTTATCGGCTGTGTTAGGCAACTATCCAAAAAAAAAAACTACACTAGGATTGATCCTAGCCCAGTTTATTCTAACCTAATCAGGAATAAAACGAGGTAAATGGAGTTCCAGAAAGAACTGGTTTAAATTTCACTTTTTGGCCTAAGGAAGTTTTGCCAAAACTTTGATTGGCAGTCAGCGTAAACAGAAAAAATAGAACAGTTTCCCTCAAATTTGTCGAACACGGAAAACCATTAATAGAATCATTATAGTCATTAATTAGAAGATACAT
The DNA here is from genome assembly GCF_001876935.1 of Asparagus officinalis. Classification (NCBI taxonomy): domain Eukaryota; kingdom Viridiplantae; phylum Streptophyta; class Magnoliopsida; order Asparagales; family Asparagaceae; genus Asparagus; species Asparagus officinalis. Next base: position 75,778,337 of record NC_033795.1, on the reverse strand, counting down.
AATCCTTTCCATGCAAAAAAAGGTCCAAGCAGCAACCTCTATATATAATCCCAAAACACAATTTCAACTGAGCACAAACTGATATAAGAAATCTTTGAGACTACTGAAAGTCATGGCAAAGATTAGTCTTGGATGCTTTATTTTGGCCTATGCCTTAGTATTTATACTCATGTACTCTCAAGTGAAGGCTGATTTGGGAGAGGGATGTAAGGGGAACTGGTGGAAATTTGCAATAGCATGCAAGAATGCTATCATGCTGAATCTATCGCCGATAAATCCATCAGAAGAATGTTGTGTTCAGTTCAGGGATACAGATATCGCTTGCTATTGTCGCCGAATCTTCAAGTATATAGAGAATATTGTGAGTGTTGAAAAGGTTGCTCATGTTGCCAAGTATTGCCAGCGTCCACTGGAGAGTGGGAGCAAATGTGGAAGTAAGTTTACAGGTTTCTTCGGTTTTATTATTTTTAGTTTTTAGAAGATTTAAGTTGGAAAGATAACACCGATAGTGCTTAGCACTAGCCCAAGACCGTAATACCCGAGAAACCCGAAAGAAACCAAGAGAATAAACCTCTAAGTATGAAGAAGAATATGAAAAACACTTAGAGAACACTTGAAAGACTTTTAGAGAAATGTAGAGAACTTATGAAGAGGAAGACTCTTTATTTGAACTTGCTTTATTCACTTGTTCAACTTTTTCTTCTTGCTTACAAATGAGAGAGGTGAGGAGGTATTTATAGCCTCCCAAAGATATGTTACAAAGGATCTAGATTCTTCTAATATCACCTCCATAGTTCCTAGATATTTTTCTAATCTCTAGAAATTTCTACATAATATCTAAATATTTTTATCACAAATTATCTAGATGTTTCTATACTATTATCTAGATATTTAGCTTAAAGATTTCTCTAGAACACTTTAAGGCGGTGATCAACCTTCTAGAGTGTTTCTAGAAAACCTCTAGAATTTGGACCTAATTTTGGGTTTGGTCAAACTTAGAATAATTCCATCATAAACCCAAAATTAAGCTTGATCCAAAATCAAGTTTAATTTCAATAATTTTGTTTGGTTTTCAGGCTACACCGTTCCAAAGGATTGAGGCTGGCTAAATTACGGAGAAATGAAGGAATAAATGAATTGTACTGGTTTATGAAAAAAAATATTCTGATGAATGGAATCAAAGTCTAATAATATGGGCATCGAAGTATCATCTTTGTTCTTATTTTCTCTGAATCTGCTAATTGCTTTAAACATTCTGTTGAAGCTGACAACTCTAACTTTGATCATAACTCAGAATGTTTTAACCTGTCATTTTGTAACTACATTAGCCTTTGGCCGCTACATATAAAAGTGTCAGAGAAAAAGACCTAAATAATTATTATTGATTAAAGAACCAATACAATTATAGGTTGAAATACGGATACACATAATGGACCATCAACTAATAACCCAATACTTACTTAACTAATTTAACACTCCCCCTCAAGCTGAACTGTAAATATCAATCATGCCTTGCTTGTCACATAAAGTAGAAAACACTTTAGGTCAAGTCGCCTTTGTGAGAATGTACACCAACTGTTCTGAAGGAGTGAATGGAGTGTGAATCAAATCTTTCATCAGTGCATCCGTAATAAAATGGCAATCTGCCTAAATATGTTTTATCTTTTCATGAAAAACAGAACTCTTGACAATGTAAATAGCAGACTGATTATCACAGTGCATAAGCACTGGTCTAGGCTGGACAAAACCAAGTTCTAACATTAGATTTCCCAGCCGCATTATCTAACAAGCTATATGCGCCATCGTCCTATACCGTCTCTACACTAGATCGAGAAACCACATCATATTTCTTACTTCACCTAGTCACTAGATTGCCTCTAACAAATGTGCAATACCTAGTAGTTGACTTCATGTCTCCCTTGTCTCCTAGATACCTCGAACCAGAATAGGTGGAGATATGTACATTTTCACACTTCTTGTAGAGTAAATCTTTACCAAGAGAGCTTTTCACATAGGAAAGAATCCTCAAAGCAGCTCTCCAATGAACCTCTCTAGGTTTGTGCATGAATCGACTGAGAACTCTAACAACATTAGATATATTAGGTCTAGTAACTATAAGGTATATTAACTTTCCAATCAGCCTCCTATACTATTTAGTGTCATAAAAAAGTTTGTTGTCCTCAGACAAGAAATCAGTCAAAAATCAGAAAATAACAGCCACTATTTTCATCCGGTCAGATCAAATCTAAACATTTTTAGCCATATCAAGTAATCAGATCTGATTAAGTTAGCAGCAGTGGCAGTAGGCAACAACAACGACAACAATAATAGAGAGCAGCAGTGGCGGAAGATCAAGGTGGTAGCAGCGGTGATATAGGAAGATAAGGAAGTCGAAAGCGATGAGGAAGAGGAATGGAGATGGTGATAAGAGGATGATGAAAAAGAGATATTATTCATGATGAATGGTATGCACGGATTATCGTTAGCGAAGAACAATACCAAGATGAACAGTGCATGGGTGAATGAACAATGCCGTTTTTATTTTTGAGATTAGGGTTAGTTTTTTTTTCCACAAGGCATGGCTTTAATACCATGTCAGTTATTGATTAGGGAACCAATACAATTATAGGGTTACAATACAGATACAATTAAGACACTTGATTTATTTTAAGAAGGGTCACTTGCACATAGACTCCTTGTAGTGCCGTTGTTTTGAACTTACTGTCCTTGTAATTTCATTGTTAAAGTTAAACCCCTGGGTTGTTTTTATTCTTTTACCCTGCCAACAGAAAAATACTTGCTACAATTTTTCACCGAGGGTAGAAGAGTCACAAGCATTCAACCAAGGGCCTCTCTAGATCCTCATGAATCATATAAAAGGCAGTTTAGTTATGCACTTGTCTCAGAAAGACATCTAGTACCTGGAACTTGCAAGTAACATGGCAACAAAGTTTTTTTTTTTTTTCAGTTGGCCTGGGTTATGGTGATTTCTTATTTAACAAGGGTTCACAATCACAACGCACTGCAAGTAATTGAGACCATCATTAACAATCATGCATCAAGATAATAGGGATTATAAGATTTAATTTCAAGTCATAATTCGAATTTTCCGTGATTTGATATCCAGGGAAAATAATTCATTATTACTTATGTTTTATTTGCCAATAGTACAATAGAGTTAAAAATTGTTGAGTATATGCCAGTTTTCATTCTGTGGAAATGAGCATTCCTAATTAATTGCTATGGAAATTAAAAATTTAAAATAAATTCCCAAATGCTAATTGCTTATAATTACTCATACTAAAAATAAAAAGATTAATTGTCGTCATTCCCTCTTCATTCTCCAATCACATCCAAAGTGAGAATGCAAATGAGCATTCTATTTCCACATTAACTTTATCTCGTTCATTATTTTATTCCATTCTCACTTGACCAGATTGCCCATACTAAGAGAGGCATAAAGGTGAAGATTCCGCGCATAAGACATTCTCATCAGGTTCTATAATAAATAATTTGTGGTCTAAGCCCATACTAAGAGAGGCATAAAGGTGAAGATTCCGCGCATAAGACATTCTCATCAGGTTCTATAATAAATAATTTGTGCTCTACTTAGACCATGTATTTAATTTGATTTGAGGTCAACAGAACAAACAGAGCACAGCTACAGTTTCAAGTTTGAATAGGCACCAATGGCGCCAAAATTTGTTACTGGCAGTTTCTTTTCCAATTAATACAAACTTGTCCTCTTTCTCCACTTATTAATTACAACACCGACAAATCCAAGTTCAAACAAAGCAAAATAAACACTTCTTCTTCGAAGGCTCCCTCCCACAAGCTCCTCCATATAAACCAACCCCAAACCCCCAAGAAAACAAACCCAAACCTGTAACAGAGAAAGAAAGAGAGATGTCAGTACTCAACATGAGATCCTCCGTCGTTGCAGCTGCCATTGTGGCGATCTTTCTTCTCTCCGCGCACCGGACGCAGGCTGAAGTCTGCAACGGGGACCTGACAAAGCTCGGAGAAGTCTGCCAGCAGTTTGTTTTGAAGCCTGGTCCTCAAAAGGATCCATCTCCTGAGTGTTGCCAAGTTATTCAGAGTGCTGATGTTCCTTGTTGCTGTGCTAATATCCCTAAAGGATTAGAGGATATTATTAGTATGGAGAAGGTGGTCTATGTTGCTAAGTTCTGCGGCAAGCCATTGAAGGGTGGATCAAAATGTGGAAGTATGATTAGTGATCTTTTAAATTTCCTTTCTGGGTTTTTTCATTGCGTTATTTGAAGTATGTTTTTGGTTATTTTCAAATTTTTTGTTTGCAGGTTACACAGTTCCACCAATGGCTTGATCTACTTAAGAGATCGAGAGAGAAGGGAGGAGTGAAATCATCTAAAAATGGATGGAAAAATAAGAAGAATGTACTAGTTGGAAGGAAATTTTGAATGAATAATAAATAATTTGTAGTCACTGCTCCGTTGCTAATCTCTTATGACTATGATCTCAAATGTTGATCTATGGAATATTGTTCTCCTGAAGGAATATGACTTCAGAGCAAATCCTAGTGAATCTATAACCACTGGGCGTGTCCCTTGCGGATCGAAAGTTTTCACAATATTACTCCTGTCTTAAAAAAAATCTCATCCCAATCAAATTTCTATGGAAAGAACTCCTATTATCTACAGACGAATTTGTTCTCTCTCCTCCCTCCCACATGTTCAATCTTTTTTTAGCGGTTTCCCCAGAGATCTTTATCATTAACGCAACCTTCATTTTGCTCATTCATGCCCGAAACACCTTGCCGTAAATTTTTATACGTTCATCAATAAGCATTTTGTATCGAAATAGATTGACAGAACTAAAATGATAATACATTGTCCGTAGACCTAAATTTGATTGATGTACCAATTCTATATGCTTTCAATTCACTATTATTACATCAATTTACCTCACAGTCAAGAAAAAATTTGCTACATAGAATATTTACGCAAAACAGACAGTTGTCACATAGAATGACTTCATGAATGGGAAATGCGCTCTTTCTTATACCAAGGAATGAAATTCCTGAATACTCAGTTTTTACGGAAATTTTCGATCAAAGACAAAAAAGAAATGAAGAATGTGATTTATACAGTTAAAAAGAAAAGGAAGAAATAATAAAGACTCAAAGATTGAAAAACGTGACTTGATATCTAACTGCCGATGATCATGTGATGCATTTTCTTTTTATAGTACATATTTACATTGTAACTCCAATAACTTCTCCACATCCAGGAAAGGAGAAATTTCAGCAATACTACTTTTAAAAAAAAGGAACTTAGGTTGATGAAACATTCTAAAAGCTGTCAAGTCTGACTTGTCGCGCGCCTATGCGGAAGCGTTGCACGCACACACAACGAACTTGAGATCACGGAAGAAGAAAGCCACACACTTGCACAAACCAAGCCAATTACAACAAATCAAACCAAACACAGAGATATATGTGGTTCGGTAATTGCCTACGTCCACGGGGAGAGGATGGGGAGATTTCACTATATGGAGGAGAAATACAACAGGTTACAACTCACAAAATCACTCAAATATAACCCTAACCAAAGCTCTCAACTCCCTCACAATATCTCCCTCTCAAAGTGCTCAAAACAATGCTAATTCTCTCATTTTCTCTCTCTAAGAAACCCTAAAAAACGTGGTCCTATTTATAATAAAACACAATCCCAAACAAAGGAGGATTCCCAAACAAAGGAGGATTCTAAAAACGAGTCTGCCACACCCTGCACCATGGGTGTGACAAAGGAGGATTCTAAAAACGAGTCTGCCACACCCTGCACCATGGGTGTGGCAGAGGGTGTGGTGCAGGACAGACTCTACCACACCCATGGCAGACACCACACCAGGGTGTGGTGGAGCCTGTTTTGAGTTATTCTTCACGTTTTTCACAATTCCTTCGCCGTTTTCACAATTCTCCACCTCGGCGAAGTGTTCCCAACACTGAGCCGACACCAACATGAGCACCAATGTGTCGTCTCTCTAAACTCGGCTGCACCAATGTGGTTGCCTACGTACCCCCTCTCCCAAGGGATCAAGCCGCCCGTAGTTCATCCAAATGGCCATCAACGGCCTCAACAATCACGAATGTGCAACAAGTTTCGACAATGATCAAACTTGTTGTTCGGAACAACCTTAGTGAGCATATCCGTCGGATTATCCTTTGTATGGACTTTCACAATCTCCACATCGCCATCTTCAAGAACATCCCGAACGAAATGATAACGAATGTCAATGTGCTTCGTCCTCGCATAAAAAACCTGATTCTTTGCCAAATAGATAGCATTCATGCTATCACAATGAATGGTGACGGACCGCTGCGATCTACCAAGTTCCTCCAAAAGTCCTCGAAGCCAAATAGCCTCATTCACAGCCTCCGTAACGCCATATACTCTGCCTCCGTCGTAGACAAAGCCACCGTAGACTGTAAGGTGCATCTCCAACAGACTGGCGCACGGGTCAAAGTAAACACATATCCCGTAGTAGACCGACGCTTATCCAAATCCCCGGCATAATCCGAATCAACATATCCAATGCACAACTGCCCACCTGTAGTGTCCCGCTCATAAACCAAACAAACATTGAGCGTACCTTGAATGTACCTCAAAATCCATCTCACGGCGTCCCAATGACCCACTCCTGGATCGTGCATGTATCTCGACACCATGCTCACCGCCTGTGATAAATCCGGCCTCGTACATACCATCGCGTACATCAAGCTCCCAACTGCACTCGCATATGGAGTCTTCGTCATCAACTCACGGTCTTTAACTGACTTCGGTGAAAGGCCAGCTGAAAGCTTCAAATGGGCTCCCAAAGGTACACCAACTGGCTTCGTATCCATGTTAATATGGAATCGCTGTAGAACCTTCTTCAAATAAGCCACATGTGTCAAATAAATCTTGCCCTTCTTCTTGTCTCTACCGATCTTCATCCCTAAAATGCGCTTCGCCTAGCCCAAGTCCTTCATCTCAAATTCATTTGAAAGCTGAACTTTCAACTCATCTATAGCTGACCTGGAACTAGAGGCAACCAACATGTCATCGACATAAAGCAACAAATAAATGTACGCACCTCCTCTCAACTTGCGAAAATACACACAAGGATCAAACTGGCGCCGAGTGTACGAATGACCAAGCATAAAACCATCGAATCGCTTATACCACTGTCGAGGAGATTGCTTCAAACCGTATAGTGATTTCTTTAACCTGCAAATCAACTTATCTTTCCCTGCAGCTCGGAATCCCAATGGCTGAGTCATATATATTTCTTCATCAAGATCATCATGAAGAAATGCCGTCTTCACATCCAACTGATCTAACTCCAAACCATACTGTGCCACCAAAGCTAGCAAAATCCGAATCGAAGAGTGCTTCACCACCGGAGAGAAAACCTCATTGTAATCAATACCTTCCTCCTGTGCATAGCCCTTCGCAACCAACCTAGCCTTGAACCTCACTGGAGTGCCCTCAATGCCCTCCTTCTTCGTGTACACCCACTTGCACCCAATCGCCTTCCGCCCCTTTGGAAGCTCAACAAGCTCCCATGTATCGTTCTTATGAAGGGACTACATCTCCTCCTGCATAGCCACCCGTCACGAATCAGCCTCCGAACTCTGCTCGGCCTCTCTGAATATAGTAGGCACCATCTCATCGATACTCTCCACCGAAAGTGCATATGCAACTGTGTCGGCATACCGTGCTGGCACCCGTATGTCTCTCCTCTGTCTCTGTGCCGTAATAGAATCCTGAACCTAAAAAAATATGGTCCTATTTATAATAAAACACAATCCCAAACAAAGGAGGATTCCCAAACAAAGGAGGATTCTAAAAAACGAGTCTGCCACACCCTGCACCATGGGTGTGGCAGAGGGTGTGGTGCAGGATAGATTCTGCCACACCCTGCACCGTGGGTGTGGCAGAGGGTGTGGTGCAGGACAGATTCTACCACACCCATGGCAGACACCACACCAGGGTGTGGTGGAGTCTGTTTTGGGTTATTCTTCACGTTTTTCACAATTCATTCGCCGTTTTCACATGACAGTCATCACAAAACTTCATAGTTCAACCATAATTGCATAATTTAGCCCTTGAATACTGTTCCCAATGGATTTAGGAAGAAGTTGCTTAAAAATTATATCATTCCTGTTGGTTTTGGTCGTGTGAACAATGAAACCTGAAATAATTCTGCGAGGCTGAAAAATCTCAGGTCGGTCGACTGATGGAGGAGATCAGGTCGACTGAAGAGACTACAGGAAACGAGGCTGGAAAAAGTGATCTGGCTAGTCGACCGTGGGCCTTGATCCGGTCAACCGATAACATGCATGAAAACACTGTAAAATAGTGTGTTCTGGCCGGTCGATCGACACTCATGGTCCGGTCGACTAGAATCGGTTTTTCCAGTTTCCTGATTCGTTTGGGAAATTGTTTTGGGCTAGGATGTTATATATACCTAAACGATTTTAGGGTTATAAGCAACATATAAAAAGAGGGTTTTGACGGGATTCTTTCAGAGAGATCTGAGAGAGATAAAAACATATTTGTGGGCATTGTAATCTTCTTCAATTAATCAAGTTTTTGTGGTGTGGCTCCCGAGGACGTAGGCACGTTTGCCGAACCTCGCTAAATCTGGTGTTCTCTTTTCTTCTTATTTTTTTCTGCAACTTTTATTTTTTATTTGCCGTGATTTCTTACTTGCTTACTTTCATCACAAGATCTGGAAGGACACGGGTCCGATTATGAGGTTCGAATCCCTAACAACTGGTATCAGAGCTCCGTTCGGCAGATTTGTGAGAAAGCTATGACAGAAGAAGGCAAATCAAAGATTGAGAAGTTTGACGACTCAGACATCACCTACTGAAAGTCATAAATAAATAACTATCTGTACCAGAAGGATCTTTACCGCCCGTTGATGGGCAAAGCTAAGGGAAAGAAGAAGGAGGAGATAGACAAGGACTAGAAAATACTGTATAGGAAGTCTCTAGGAAAAATCTGGTTGTTGCTCGCCAAATCAGTCACCCATAATATATTGAAGGAGAAGACAATGGTGGGGCTTATGAAAATGCTCACGAAGATGTATGAGCAACCGTCAGCCACAAATAAGGTGCATCTTGTCAAGATGCTCTTCAACCTAAAGATGGCAGAAGGATTTTCCTTCATGATGCATCTCAGCGAGTTCAACACGATTGTTGATCAACTTATCTTCGTCGACATCACGTTTGATGACGAGGTGCAGGCCTTATTGATTCTATCGTAGTTACCGAATAGTTGGCAGGTTGTGTAATCGCAATTAGCAACTCAGCGGGAAAGGAGAAGTTAAAACTGAGCGAGGTTGTTAGCATGATTGTATCCAAGGAGGTTAGAAGGAAGTTGTCTGAATCAGAAGGTTTAGGTTCAGCCCTAAATCTCGAGCAAAGAGGCAGAAGCTAGAAGAAGGAAAACCAGAACAGGAATCGGTCGAAGTCAAACAAGAAGAGGTCGAACTCGAAGGTGAGACCTATCAAAGGGAAATGTTAGAACTACAGCCAGGAAGGCCATATGTCTTCATTCTGCAAAGTGTCAAAGAATGATGTGAATGAGCATGAGGCTCATATCGTACAAGATACATTGATCCTTGCTATGGACAGTGATTCTGATTCTTGGGTCATTGACTCAGGAGCCTCATTCCACGCCACTGCTAATAGGAAGTTTCTACAGAACTATGTAGCATCGAACTTTGAAAAAGTGTACTTAGGGGACAACGAGCCTTGTAGTATTATGGGAAGGGGCGACATGCAGATACAGATAAAGAGCTCTAAGTGGAATCTGAAGAACATCAGACATGTACTGAAGCTGAAGAGGAATCTTGTTTTGGTCGGCCAGCTTGGAGCTGAAGGCTATGTTTCAACATTCATCAGGGATTCATGGAAGATCTCAACCGGCACTATGGTGGTTGCCCAAGGCAACAAAAAAACTCTCTACCTTACTTCACATGCGAGTGACACCCTCTCAATTGTAGCTGGCAAAAAGAGTATAGATCTGTGGCACAATAGGTTGGAACACATGAGCGAGAAGGGTATGAATATTCACTCACAGAGCTAACCGACATCGATTCAATGAAAGTTAATGTTTGTAAGGATTGCATCTACGGAAGCATAGGAGGGTCAGCTTTTACAAGAGTGGAAGACCACCTAAAGCTCAGAATCTAGAGCTTGTTCATACATATGTATGGGGTACAGCTAGCGTGTTTTCTCTTGGCGGTTCGGCATACTACGTCACCTTTATCAACGATCATTCGAGGAAGGTATGGGTATACTTCATGAAGCACAAGGCAGAGGTGTTCGAGATCTTCAAGAAGTGGAAAGCCATGGTGGAGAATGAGACAGATCTATCGGGTCAAGCAGAAGAGTGATGAAAGCAAGAGATACAAGGCCTGATTAGTCATGAAGGGGTTCTAACAGCTTGAATGAGTGGATTATATGGAGATATTTTCCCCCGTTGTGAAGTTTACAGCCATTAGAATGATGTTGAGCTTAGTAGCATTAGAAGATTTCTACCTTGAGCAATTAGATATGAAGACTGCATTTCTTTATGGTGCTTTGGATAAAGAAATCTACATGAAGCAATATGTTGGATTTATCGAAGAAGAAAATGAAGAGATGGTAAGTAAGCTCAAGAAGAGCTTGTACGGATTGAAACAGGCTCCGAGACAGTGGTACAAGAAGTTCAACAACTTCATGCAGAGCAATGGCTATGGAAGATGCAATTCATATCATTGTTGCTACTTCAAGAGATTCGAATCTAGCTATATCGTGTTATTATTGTATGTTAATGACATACTAGTTGCAGGACCGTGTTTAGAAGAGATAAACAAATTGAAGAAGCAGTTGGCGAAGAAGTTTGCTATGAAGGATTTGGGTGCAGCGAAGAAGATTCTTGGAATGCGAATCAATCGAGATGAAACCGAAGGGACATTGAAGTTGAGTCAGGCTGAATACATTGAGAATGTACTTCAGAGATTTTACATGCAAAATGGTAAGGTTGTTAGCACGCTCCTTGGAAGTCAATTCAAGTTATCTGAGAAATAACCGCACAAGACAGATGTAGAGAAGGAGCATATGAGCAGAGTGTCATATTCATCAGCCATTGGTAGTCTTATGTACACGATGATTTACATGAGGCCTGATATCTCCCATACAGTGAAAGTTGTAAGCAGATTTGCAAGTAATCCAAGAAAGCAGCATTGGGAGGCCGTAAAATGGATATTGTGCTACTTGAGAGAGACTACAGACATGCCACTATGTTTCAGGAGAAAGGAATTGGTACTACGAGGATACGTAGATACAGATTTCACCGGTGATCATGATACGAGGCGAAGTATCACGGGGTATGTTTATACCTTAGCGTCGACAGCAATGAGTTAGGTCTCACGTTTGCAAAAAATTATAACATTGTCCACAATTGAGGCAGAGTATGTCGCAGTGACTGAAGCCAGCAAGGAGATGATTTGGTTAACCGGGTGCCTGAAAGAGTTGGATCTGAAGTAGGGGAATAGAGTTGTTTATTGTGATAGCCAGAGCGTTATAAACCTTGCTAAGAATCTAGTATATCATACCAGAATGAAGCACATCGACGTACATTACCATTTCATACGCTCGTTGCATGAGGACGAGAAGTTACAGGTGGAGAAGATTTTGGGGAGTCAAAATCCTACGGATATGTTGACGAAAGCAGTGACCATTGACAAACTAGAGTTGTGCGCAACTTTAGTTGGCCTTCACGCGTAGAAGATGAAGGCGGAGCCACACTAGGAGGATCGACGGGATCGCCGAGATGATATTGATTGAAGAATGGATTTTTCCAGGTAGGAGAAGATGCTTGCGAAGATGGAGGGAGGTCGGGATAGCTCGTTGATGGCGGTTTCGTCTCCAAGTGGGAGATTGTTGGTTTTGATCGTGTGAAGAACGAAACCTAAAATAATTCTGCGAGGCTAAAAAATCTCAGGTCGATCGACCGATGGAGGAGATCCGATCGACCGAAGAGACTGCAGGAAACAAGGCTGGAAACAGCGCTCTGGCCAGTCGATCGAGGGTCTTGATCCGGTCGACCGATAACATACACGAAAACCCTCTAAATAGTGTGTTCTGGCCGATCGACCGACACCCATGGTCGGGTCGACCGGAATCGGTTTTTCCAATTTTCTGATTCATTTGGGAAACTGTTTTGGGTCAGGATGCTATATATACCTAAACGATTTTAGGGTTATAAACAACATAGAAAAAGAGGGTTTGGAGAGGATTCTTTCAGAGAGATCTTAGAGAGATAAAAACTTATTTGTGAACATTGTAATCTTCTTCAATTAATCAAGTTTTTGTGGTGTGGCTCCCGAGGACGTAGGCACGTTTGCCGAACCTCATTAAATCTGGTGTTCTCTCTTCTTATTAATTTTTCTGCAAGTTTTATCTTTTATTTACTGTGATTTCTTGCTTGCTTACTTTCATCACAAGATCCAGAAGGGTACGAGTTGGATTGTGAGGTTCGAATCCCCAACAATTTCTTGGCCAATTTTATACCTCGGCAGTCTCATTCGGATAACCAATGTAACCATACCAACATTGGTTGTATTTTGATGAGAAAATGAACGGCAGCCATGTTTTTACCATTTAACATATTTCACCAGGACAAGTGGTAACTTAATAATAAATTGGAAAGATTAGTTGTAACCATGCTAATTAGCTTACCCTTTTATTCCTTGATTTGTTATTATATCTTCTTGTTTAGAATTTCAAACTATATGAGCTCCATGCGCCTGAAAATTCATGGTCGCTGAAAATTTGATAAAACCAAGTTTCCTTGTCTTGTTTTACGACAACGGTCACAATCTGACAGGTTCACATGAAAATTAAAGGGTTAATTAATTTTAGGGGCTGTTTGGTTCGTTTCCTAGATATAGGGAAATGTAATTCCAAGTAAAGAAACCAATGTTTTTAGTTTTCCAAACTTTTCCAAGAAATAGTTTGTTTTGGTTTGGTTCGCACAAAAAAATGGTGAAAAACCAATGTTTTTACTTTTCTTGTGTTTGGTTTGCAAGAGAAAAAAAGGGAAAACTTATGTTGATTTGACATTTCCCACTTTTCTTGTGTTTGGTTGGTTTTGAAGTGTGTAGGGAAAAGTGTTTAGAGTCACCATGGTAAGATTACCCCCCACTATAGACAAAAATTATTTGTGCTAGTTATGAGATGTAATCTTAATCATATAAAAGTGCGAATGTATCATGAACAAATATTAATAACCCGAATGAATTATAAATTTCTGTTTGTATTAATGAAATCATACGAAACCTGAAATCATCTGAAACCTACTGTAACATGAACTGCGTACCTGATTTGACATGAAATATACCTGTTTGAGATGAAAATAATCACACAAAACCTGTTTTCGAAGAAAAAATAAACAAGACCTGTAATAACCTGATTATTCATAAATTTATGAAATACGTACCTGAATTAGCCAAAAAATTTTCTGAAACCTATAAAAACATATAAACGGCCTGAATAGCCATATTTTAGTACATAACATAGCAAATAGCCATCCAGTATATGTGAATTATGACTGTGGGCTCAGAACTTGTTCAATATCATCATCGTTAGCCATCCGGTGCAATATCAATAGATATTGCAGGTTGCTAATCTCAGAAAAATTAACAATCATCATAGCCTAAATTGAACACCCACAAACAGTATCAAAATCAACAAATAGTACGGAAAATCTGAGCACACATAGAACTCCACAAAACATTAGCTCAAATAGAAGATGAACAACAGAGCATCCACAAACAGTGAGCTCACAAAACTGGTGTGCACAAAACTGGAAGTTGTCACAAACCTGGACACAACAACAAACCCAAAAAAAACTGGTGTGCACAAAACTGGAAGTTGTCACAAACCTGGACACAACAACAAACTAACCAACAACCAGCAACAACAAGAAACATTCAGGCCCAACAACCAAACGACACAACAACACAACTCTGGACACAACAACAACAACTGAAGGAACAACCAGCAAACTAACCAACAACCAGCAACAACAAGAAACCACAAACCCAACAACCAAACTAACCAGCAACCAGCAACAACAAGAAACCACCAACCAGCAACCGGCAAAAACCAGCAACAACCAAACTAACCAGCAACAACCAAATCAGAAGAACCAGCAACCAGCAACAACAACAACTACCAACATAGACTGAGCACATGTTGTGTTTAGCTTAGGGCTCAGAACTTGGTCAATATCATCATTGTTAGCCATCCAATGCAATATCAATAGATATTGCAGGTTGCTAATCTCAGAAAAATTGACAATCATCATAGCCTAAAAATAAAAAAATCACCAACGAAAACCAAATACCTAAATGCCCCAGAGCAATAGCCATCCAGTACAATGTGTACACATTGTAGGTTGCTTGCATCTTAGGAAATATCCTGCATTCACAAATTCAATTACAAAAGTTAGTATTCCACAAAATGATATTAATCATGGAAGATAAATATTACAAAATGGAAGCAAATAAATACTTACTACATATTACAACAATATGTTCCATCATCATAATGTTCCACAAACACAATAAAAACATTATCACCAAAAGTAAGTGGATTTCACAAGTATGTTAGAAATGAGAATCACAAAATACCACGTAGAGACTTCTTCTATCGGTCTTCAACCCCCTTCGTTGAGAAAGGTAGCAATCATCTCTTTTTGACCAACCGATGATATGCCCATAAATAGTCTTGCTTCATGCTCATTCAAATATAAGTGTCGGTAGTATGTATCTAGCTTTTCAACACTAAAATCTTGTAAATGAGCATATATGACCGTGGATAACTTCTCGGTCCAATGCATATTTACACACTTCATGTTTGCGCTAAATACATCTATCTTATCCACCATTTTTAACATGAGCTCATCTTCTAGGTTGTTCCTACGAGCCTTTCCCTTAGCAACACATACCTTTGCTTTAGAACTTGATATGGCGGGTGTTTCCTTAGGCGGAGGAGTGTCCTCTTCATCTAAAATGTGTACTTGAGGGGATTGTGAGGCAGGTAAAGGCGAGTCACCATCATCTCCAAGATTTATGGACTCACTACGACTAAATTTTTTCCAAGCATCACATGCAAATTCTCCTCTAGCTTGATCATCCCCGATGATAAGGGAAAGATCATCGTAGTGAGTCAAGGGTTTATTGACATATTGTCTAAGTTTAGCATTCTTAAAGCTCTTGTCCTGAAAAGTATAATTGAATTAATTCAATGAAAACATGTAAATAAGATAAGTAATCAAGGGTTATGTAAAAATAGTTTATGTACCTCAATCCACCTATCCAAACATTCAGGATCCATGATGACAGTCTTGGTGCTTTCATCCCAACCGGCACCACTAAGATTACGACATGTTTCCATATCACGGAATCTTGTACGCAAAGTTTTGATGCGGTTCATGACATTTTCCCACTTGAATGATGTGTTAAACTTCTCATTAATATGCTGGGAAGCCATATGAAAAGCGGTTCTCCCAACCGGCACCACTAAGATTACGACATGTTCCATATCACAGGAATCTTGTACGCAAAGCTTTTGATGCGGTTCATGACAGTTTTCCCACTTGAATGATGTGTTAAACTTCTCATTAATATGCTGGGAAGCCATATGAAAAGCGGTTCTCTTAAAGCTTTTGTCGGGTTTGTAACCCTTTCTTACCATGTCGGCAAGAAATGGAATGAGCTCATCATCGTAACGGGAATCCCAGAACATATGTTTGTTACCTTTAAGACCTCCAGTCTCACTATTTTTTTTATTTGTTGATGTGTTTTTCCTCCTCTTCTTTGGATTTGGTGATGTTTCTTCCCCTCCTTCTATGAGCACCCGTTTGGAACCTGATTCGGGAGTTGAGCCATAACCACTAGTGGGAGAAAGTTGTACCCCACTAATATTAGGACTTTCAATCCATGTGGTTGTGGTCTAGATAATGCATCTTGGAGAATTCTAAAATCATTTGCAGACCCCTCCCAACCTGCTAAGACATATGTGAACAATTTGTCTGGGGTGCAAGCTGCAAGCACGTTCTGTGTAACACCTTTGCGGCCTCGAAATCGTGCAACAAGATTAATCGGAAGCATTGCATCAACATGAGTCCCATCTATCATACCAATGCAATCCTATAATACGTGTATCACATTACTAAGTTATCATTTATTTTTATTGCTTATACATGTAACTGTGGTTAAAATGTAGATATACCTTGAAATAAGGATAGTATAGCTGGTTGTTAACGATCTCTTGGGGAGTATCATTGATGGCTTGTCTCATGTAGCGTTCACGCAAACAGATAATTGCTTGTAAAACCTTGTTGAAATATCTACTGACTGTCTCCCCTGATCTTATGAAATGAGATCTCACAATGCGATTTTTAGATTTATGACCCAAAATATTTAGTGTCATGATAAGTTGTTCTTCCACTGATATATTCCTTGAGTCTTTTAGAAGCATATTGTTCCTCATTATACTTACTAGCTTAACAAAAGCACCACTCCGCATTCTAATATAATTCACACAACTATCACTAAAACCATTATAAATACGCTCTATATGTTCAATTCTAGACCTCTCTTGTCTTTTTTTTTCCTCACTTGGACCACGACGTATAGATTTACGTCTAGCTTGCATTCTCCTTATGAATGTAATTATTATAACAAGAACGGATAGTGCAGCACCTTGAACCACATTAACAACACTTTGTTCATCGGTACAATCCCCATCACCATCCATCTACGATGCAAAAATCAAATTGAAATAATTAATATACCTACCAAGCATTCATATGCAATGTCAATAATCAAAACTTAAACTGAAGGAACAACAACAACCAGACACAACAAACCTGGACACAACCAACACAACCAGCAACTGAAGGAACAACCAGCAACAAAACTGGAGACAACAACAACCAACAACACAACAACAACCAGACAACAACACAAACCTGGACACAACCAACAGCAATTGAAGGAACAACCAGCAGCAACAACCCTGGACAAAATTTTTAAAAATTCTTTTTGAGTTGAGAATCATACCTTAGGTCTGAAATCAGTTTCCAGGAAGATCAAAGTCGGCAAAACCCCCAAATTTTTCCCAATAAAGGCGCTGATAAAATCCAGCAAGCCACGAAATCAGCAAAAAAGCCCTCACCTGTGATTCCGCCCATTTACCCGAAATCTGACAATCGTACAGATCGGGGCGATTTCCTCTCGTTTTTGAAGGAAATGGGGCGAAGAAAAAATGCCGATGTGGAGGGGATTTCCGCGGCTGGAGGGACGAGGGGGAGAAGCGAACCAAAGACGAGAAACGAAAACCCTAGAAAGGGTTTTGTCGATGTGGAGCGGGGGTCGGAGGTAACCCTAGCCCTCACCTGTGATTCCGCCCATTTACCCGAAATCTGACAATCGTACAGATCGGGGCGATTTCCTCTCGTTTTTGAAGGAAATGGGGCGAAGAAAAAATGCCGATGTGGAGGGGATTTCCGCGGCTGGAGGGACGAGGGGGAGAAGCGAACCAAAGACGAGAAACGAAAACCCTAGAAAGGGTTTTGTCGATGTGGAGCGGGTGTCAGGAGGAGAAAAGTGTTTCTTCGGTTCAAAACAGCGAACCAAACACGCCCTTAGAGAAACCTCCTTGATTATGGGGTTTTTCTCAGAAAACCCCTCTAGCTATTTTATCTTTAGAAAACCACCATCAAATTTGAGGGTGTTGTAAAAAAACCCCCTCAACTTTCAAAATATGACTAAACCCTTCTTAACTATGGGGTGTATCACAAAATCCCCTTTATCTTTCTAGTTTCTCAAATAACCCCCTAATATTATTAATTTGAAATATGCAATGATAAAAATACCATTGGTTGAAAAAAATTTCATGTGAGTTTAAAAAACCAATCCATTCAAAATATTAGACTTCAGTTCGATGAGTTTTGATGAGGAAACTAATCTTCAAAAAAAAACTAAAAGTTTCAATTGTTTTAAATGTTACTAGTATGGATAAGTAGAAAATAAAACAAGTTTAGTGTTTTAAAAGAGAAAGGAAAAAAATAGTTTTGCACGTACCATGAAGATGAAGGAATAAGAAGAGGAGGTATCGAAATAAAATGGAAGTTATTTTTAACCAAAAAAAGTTAAAAAGAAACAACATTGTAAAAAAATTTAATATCTTATAAGGGATAGTGTGGTCATTTTAAATCATTTGTTCCTTTAGATTTAAATTATATTAGATTAACTCCATAATTTAGGGGGTTTTCTAGAATTAAAATAGTTGTTGGGGCTTTCCTGAGATAACCCCCATAGTTGAGGGACGTTTTGTAAAATTAACCCAGAATTAAATAGATCGAGTTCAGTGACTAGCTAGAACCATTACACAAGCTTGTCCTTTTGCCTTCACACATTAATTAGCCAAAGCATATATTATAACTCTAATCAATTTACAAGTCAAATCTAATGAATAAATGTATAGTACGCACACAGTTACTAGAATCATCACAATATTCTTGTCCTTTCGCCTTCACTGCTAACCAAACCACAAACTTCTAAGTTAAATGTCAAATATAATGAATCCAAATCACTCTCTATATAAACAAGCAACGCTAGCTTTCACGAATCACAATCCTCCACAGATACACAACAACAAACAAGTCTCTTCATGATTGCCGTTGCCATCGCTGCAATCACTCAGCAGCTCCCCGCTGTCGATCTCAATTAATGCTAGCTGGTTCCGGTTTCTGGATCGATCCTGGTAGCTAGCTAGGTGATCTAAACCGAGAACCATTGGCTCGAATGTTGATTGATTAACGGAAGATTATGATTAATTTATTTTTTAGTACATATTAGACACAAACGTAACACATCAGTTCTAGATTCAGAATAAATCGTAAGCTTATATTAATAATTAGTCCATCGGTGGTTGTAGTAAAAAGCAGTATAGTGTCTCTACTATATTTTTTGATGGTGGAGATGAGCGGATCCTCATCCCAACTCCTTTATAGGTATCCTTTCCATTTGTCACAAAAATACACATATTAGCATCATGCTCATTATTAGCTCACACATGCATCTAGTGTGTGCACATCTCCAGACTCAAAAAACCCTCACGCTACCATCCATCTCATGCATGCAATCCTCATTTCACAAAACCACACCCAAACCTCTACGCCTACATCTATATATACTCAACTCTCATCACCAAACATATACGCACAAACAAGTAGAAATATCAACATGAGGAACCTCAGCATTCTCGTTCTCTTCTTCATCCTAACCTCATCTTCCCACAGCTTCGACCCATCTCCGTTCCCGATCGTCGTCGGAGCCTGCAAGGGCGACCTCGCCGCGCTGACTCAGCAGTGCGCCACGTACGTCAAGATCCCCGGACCGCCGGTCCCGCCGTCGGGTGCATGTTGCAAGGCTATACAGGGTTCTGACGTGCCTTGTATATGCAGGAAGTACATCACTCCTCGGGTTGAGAAGGTTATCAGCATGAAGAAGCTTGTTTATGTTGCGGCTAAGTGTGGGCGGCCTTTTGCTCATAAGAGCAAGTGTGGGAGTAAGTTCATTGGTTAAGAGTACTTGTTGCCTTGTCAACTTTTCAGAAACCCCCCTAGAGTACTTTCGGGGGTTGTTGACTAAACCTCCCTAAACTTTTTATATTCTACTACGTCTCCCCTGAACTTTGGAGATTATTGCACATATATATAGTAGTCACCTGACTTTTTTATCCTATCCAAAATTTCTCATTTTATATCTCAAATTAGGATCATCAACTTTAACGTGTCTCGTGGCAATCACATGACCATAAGAGATGAAAATAACCCTTCAATGCCCCCAAAGAATAAAAAAAGTTCCATTGTTCTTTGTAATAAACAGGTATGTTTTGGGGGCTAGAAAGGAACTTTCATTGTCTTTGGTCACGTAAGAAATTTTCGTTATTAAATGAGAAGTTTTCACATAAGATTAATGAAACAAGCAAGTCATGTGATTATGTGTGATAAAAGTTCAGCGGGTTTAGTTGAATAATAAGTTTACAGGGTGTTTAGTTGAATAAAAGAATCTAAGGGGGTTTCTATATCTTTTTAGGGGAAATCACAGTCAACCCCCTAAGTCATTTATTAATTATTATTGTCTCTTAATTCAAAAGTGAGAGCGTGGACTACAATTTATCCTTACGAAGATGCCAATAAATGGGAGATAAAAATAGTTGAGGGTGTGGAGGTGTAGATAAGTTGAATTATCTGCAATTTACCCTTTAGTTTAAGTGTTAAATTTCTTGATTATGTTGGGGTTGAACACACAACTCGTGCTCTTCCGGATCTTGTGCCGAAAGTAAGCAAACAGGAAATCACAGCAAATAAAAGGAAAAACTTGCAGGAAGGAATAATTAAACAGAGAACACCAAATTTAACGAGGTTCGGTAAATGTGTCTACGTCCTCGGGAGCCACACCAAAAAAAACTTTGATTAATTGAAGAAGATTATAATGCTTGCAATAGGTCCTTCTCTTTCTAAGATCTCTGATCTCAAAGTGCCGTCAAAACCCCTCTTTTTTCGTGTTCTAAAATCCCTGAAAACATATCAAGGTATATATTGTATGCCAGCCCAAAACTTAGTAGTATCAATAATAATACATACAATTAATGTAATTATAAGTTCCCAAGAAACGAAAGTTGCTCTCATTCATCATACGTAATTCATGATCTTACATAATTTTTAAACTTTTATAAATTGTTTTATCTTTTATTTAATTTCCTCTCCTTTTTTTATACTTTTTCAAGTAACCTTTTCGTTTTGTGTGCTGACTAATGAACTGGGTTTCAGGCTATACTGTTCCAGCGATGTCACCTGGGGGACAGGGATAAGAAGCAAAGAACAAGAAGAAAGATGACGCACATGGACAAATAAATTGGATAATATAGACAATGATGAAATGAATTAAAAGTGTACATGTTATCTTACAAAAATCAATCAATAAAAAAGTTATATATATATTACTTTTAATATATAGAATAAAATAGCATTAAAATAGAACAGAATCAATGCAGAATTTGTTAGTATGCGGGTTATTTGACTTTTGGAAAGCAACTCTAGCATGGGGACAGAGAGCTAGCCGTGTACGTAAACGCATATATAGTCCACTTGTGTTCACAAAACACGTGAGATGGTCGTGAGGCTGGCGGTGGTCAATTGCATAGATGAACATACGCATGCACCCTATTAATTTAAGAACTTATCATTAATAATAATAATAAGATCGCCTTTCTAGAAATATTTGACGATAATTCTATATACGGTTTTTCTATAGAGTGTCATTGGGCACTCTATAAGAGAAGAGGGAGATAGAGAGAAATGAATGAAGAGAGGATCCCAATGCAAATCAGGGGGCCCCCCTCCTCATTCATTTCTTTCTATCTCTCTCCTCTCTTATAGAGTGCCCAATGGCACTCTATAGAAAAACCGTTCTATATATATGATTATCAATGCCCTTCCCATTTCTCTAGCCTTGGCAAGTTCGCCATCGTTCACCCTAAAAAAAAACATTAATTAGGTTGAGTTACATATAAAGAATGGCAATCAATCCTTAATAAAAGAATATCCTGCAGACACAAATCTATAATTTATTTTAGGGTAAACATCATAAAACTCCTCCTTAACTTTGGTTGAATTTAACAAAAAAAAAACTCTCATTAACTTCCAAAATATATATCATAACCTCATCCCCCTTCTCTCTATCTTAAGCGTAGGGATTATTACGTAACCCATTTTAACTTTCAGACTTCAGTAGAAAATCCTTTTTAACTTTAAAATATTATCATTTAGGGGGGGTTTCCTGATAAAATTTTAAAGTTAAAAGGAGTTTTTGGATAACTCCTAAATGTAAGAGGTGTTTTCTGTCAAGAAAAAAAAAATGCCATTAGCTCTTTTTATCTAATGATAGAACATGCAGTCTCCACCACATGGTAACAAGGAATTTGATGTCTAAATGCAGGATTAATGTTTAAATGCAGGATTAAAATCTCATACTATTAAGGATTTAAAATTGATTTTCTAAAAATGCAGGATTAAAATTGACTTCAACCAACCACGATTGTGTAAATGCAGGATTAATGTTTACTGCTCCAACATTTGATACACATCATTTTTGCAGCCAACCAAAGACATCCTAGAAAAATAAAAAATTATGTGGCTTTTGATATATAACAAATAGCAATCATTTATCCTGAAAATAAAAAGGCAAAAAAAGTCGCTTTAGTAGAAAGAATATCTTGCACACACAAATCCTTAGCTATTTGACTCCTTATTTCTATTAAAAGATTTAGATTTGAACTGGACCAAAAAAAAATTAAAAAAAAATTGATGATTCATTAAAGAAGTTTGTTATCCGTCTTCTTACAACAAAGAGCACCTTAAACCACGAATGCTTCAAATTTAGTTAAAATTTAAAAGTAGGGTAGGTAGTCAAACTGCAAATACAGAACCAGGCCATTTTGGTCAATTATATCAACAGGATTAGGTGTGAGCAGACGAGCATATGCTACAGCTAGCATGTTTACTCAAATAATATTTTTTAAAGGTTATAAAATGTTGGAAGATATTCCCATGAATAAAATCACTGAATCTATCAGAGGATTAAAAATGTCAAAAGTAATAATAATAATGATGATGGTATTAATCCAGTGGGTATATATCCGCAAGAAGGAAACAGCAGCACTAGTCATTTCAAAACATTAATACAGGGAATCCATGTGCAACTGGCTGTTTGGTTGTATGTTTTTACCATGTAAAAGGATGTAAAGTGTAAAAAAGTGGGTCCCAATGTCAGCTTTCATCACTTTCAATTGTTTGTTTGTAGTTGTGAAAATAGTGTAAAGTGATTTCATATGCTGACGTGGCTTGTAAAGTGATTTCATGAAAAAAAGACATGATTTTAAGAGAAAGCTAACATTGAAGTTAGGAAAAAATAATAAAAAATAATTCCAACCAATATGATCATTTGAGTAGGGACCACTTTTTACACTTTCCAAACAAACAATTAAAATTTCATTTTGCAAACCAAACAAGTGTTTTATGATTCTAATGGAATAAAAAACAAACAAAGAAAAGTATAAAAGTAAAATTGATGAGGTGGACAACAACTTTCCAAGTTATGTCATAAATACACAACTTTACCAACAACAACCAAACAGCCCCACCTTTTATGTAATCCCAGTTCCTCACTGAGTGATTAATACAGCGAAGTACCCAAAGCAAATATTATATAGCACACAACGCAGATCTCAAAGACAATTCTGATCGACTATTATGTAATAAGCTAGCATCATATTCTCAGTGACGCGCGCTGATTGTTGCCTCTCATTTACGCAAATACAATCATAATAGAAGACTAAGGTTGAAAAAGTGATTTTTTTCTATTGCATTATAAAGCTATAAAAAGGACATAAACTAACACAAGGTACAGTACCTCGAAAAGGAGCTGCGAGAGTTTGAAAAATTCATCTACCAAACCTTAAAAAGGTCAGCAATCACATACAGTTTGGATCACGGCTGTTTTAAAAATTAATTCCACTAGAGAACAAGTTTGTTAAATGCCCAAGTTGTTGCAATGACCCCCACCCCATCGGCTTCGCTCACCCACGACCTTGATATTATTATCATCATCAATAATTCACGAGGCTCGAGCAGGTAAACTGAGGATTGGCATCTTCGAGCAAATTGTTCGTGAAGAGAAGCGGCTACTAGAGGAACTAGGATGCCACCAGAAATCTCAAAGCTCCTCGTCTCCTCGCTGCTCTCCCTTCTGCTGCTGATTCACGACGCTGAATCAGAAGCCACCGACAGAGACGCATTGCTCGCCTTCAAGGCTCAGGTCTCCAGCGACCCTTCGGGCTCTCTCCGCTCGTGGAGCCCGACGAGCTCTGCTCCCCATTTCTGCAGCTGGGCCGGCGTTCTCTGCAGGCGACGCGCCAACACCCGACTCGAGTAACTGAGTTGTCCCTGCCTCGGATGAACCTGACGGGCTAATATCACCAAACTGTAGCGAACCTCACCCACCTCGAACCTCAACCTCACGAACAACTTTCTTCACTGGGCGAAATCCATCGATTCCGGCGCCTCTCTAGACTGGGCAGTACCTTCGACATCCGTCAAACACCTTGCGCGGCGAAATATCCGCGCCTTCTCTCGCTCGCTGCTCGGGTCTCATCTCCCTGCTTCTAAAAAGAAACAACCTCGCCGGCAGATCCCCGCCAATTTCAGCCAGT
This sequence comes from Asparagus officinalis, assembly GCF_001876935.1. Lineage (NCBI taxonomy): Eukaryota > Viridiplantae > Streptophyta > Magnoliopsida > Asparagales > Asparagaceae > Asparagus > Asparagus officinalis. The sequence goes on along the minus strand of NC_033795.1, from coordinate 75,753,970 downwards.
GCGCAAAGCTGGGCGTGATTAACTTACAGTTCAATCAGCTCACGGGAACCATCCCCGAATCCTTCGGCTCGCTTCAAAATCTATACGCGCTTTTCCTGGAGGGAAACTATCTTGTTGGCACCATCCCTCCATCACTCGGGAATCTCTCGTCGCTAGCTTTCCTCGGCTTGTATCAGAACAGCCTACGAGGGCGAATACCCGACGAGCTTGGGAAGCTCTCGAGCTTGACGTACTTCGATGTTGCGGTGAACAATTTGACCGGCGAAATTCCTGATTCCCTCTTCAACGTATCCTCAATATTCTATTTCCACGTCGGGAACAATTCTCTCACTGGGAAGCTCCCTCAGGATCTGGGTGTCACTCTTCCGAACCTCCAAAACTTCTATGCTTTCTTCAACGGGCTCAGCGGCCGGATCCCTTCGTCGCTGCCCAATGCTTCGCGTCTGCAGCAGTTTATGCTCGACGGCAACATGTTCAGCGGGACGATCCCTAAAAACCTGGGGTCCTTGCGGGAGTTGACTGCGTTTCAGGTTGGTCAGAATCAGCTCGAGGCCAACGAGGCCGATGACTGGGATTTTCTCACCTCCTTGTCTAATTGCAGCGGTTTAAGTGTTCTCTACTTGACTCAAAAAGACTCCGAGAGTATCTTCCCGATTCCGAGTTGGCAAACAATAATGATGACGCTACGTGCTGACCGATGTCGGAAAATAAAATATCCTGGAGAAATTCCAGCGGGATCGGCAGGTACCGACAGCTTGCCGTATTCGACATGTCTGGTAATCTTCTTACGGGCACAGTTCCTAGTGAAATAGGAATGCTTCAAAACTTACAACTGTTGCACTTGCATCAAAACCGGCTCCGAGGCCTAGTTCCAAACTCCATTGGCAATCTCACCGAGCTAAACGAACTTGTATTGAATGATAACAGATTCGAAGGAAGTGTACCCATGGCCATTGAAAATTTATCAAGTTTGAGCCTTTTAGACCTTTCAAGAAACAAGCTCAACGGTACAATACCTGGAACAGCAATCAGCAAGCTTCATTCGCTAACACAGGGCCTCAATTTGTCGTCCAACTTGCTGACAGGATCATTACCGATGCAAATTGACAGCTTGATCAATCTCGTAGCTCTTGATGTTTCCGAAAATAGATTGTCTGGAGAAATTCCCAGCTCTCTTGGTGCATGTCAGCTTTTAGGACGCCTTTTTATGCAGGGAAATTACTTCGAAGGAAACATTCCATTGGCGCTCAGCAGATTGGCGGGAATAGAAGAGCTTGATCTCTCACACAACAACTTATCTGGTCCAATTCCAGAATTCCTTGGGGGATTTCGACTTCTGCATAATCTGAATTTGTCATTCAATGATTTCCAAGGTCCTTTGCCAGATCAGGGAGTCTTTCGAAATGCAAGCGCTTTATCAGTCACAGGAAATAACAAGCTGTGTGGGGGTGATCCTCAGTTCCATCTGCAGCAATGTGACGCTGTTGATGGAGCGACTCATAGATCATCACATCACAAAGTTATCATTCCTGTTGTTGTAGCTTGCACACTGGCAATTTTATTATGTGCAGCTTATTACATTCGAAGGCGAGGAATGAAACCAAATCCTCCAAACCCTTCTTTGAAGGAGTCGTTCCTCCAAATTTCTTACGCAGAAATACAGAAAGCAACTGCTGGATTCTCAGCATCCAGTCTCATCGGTGCAGGAAGTTTCGGATCTGTGTACAAGGGAGTCATGGATTCTGACCCAAATCAGGTTGTAGCTATTAAGGTCCTCAACCTTGAGCAACAAGGAGCTTATAAGAGTTTCATGGCTGAATGTGATTCATTGAGGGTTATTAGGCACCGCAATCTCATCAACATTGTCACCATCTGTTCAAGCATTGATCACAATGGCAATGACTTCAAAGCTTTGATCTTCGAGTACATGCCAAATGGGAGTTTGGATGACTTGCTGCATCCACAAGCAGAGCTCAATGAAGGGAGTCACGGCACAAACTCCAAACATTTGAGCCTTGTTCAGAGATTGAACATAGTAGTAGATGTTGCCTTGGCGCTGGATTACCTTCATCACCAGTGTCAAACACCGATTGTGCACTGTGATCTGAAGCCGAGCAATGTTCTCCTTGGCTATGACATGACTGCCCGAGTATGTGACTTCGGTTTATCAAGGTTTCTGCATAGAACAATCAGTTCGTCTTCAGAAACAAACAGTACTATCGGACTCAAAGGGTCCATTGGATATATACCTCCAGGTATGAATTATTGAACTCACTTTTTATTTTCTGGTAATACATTCATACAAAAAGCTTGAAACTAAATTCCTTTTAAGCCCATAGAATTATAATAACCGCTCATGCATGCAGTCAACACCTGACAAATGAACATTCAATCTTCATCAAAACAGAGAGTTTTTATCACCTGGTTATGAAAACTATTTACTTAAATGTATTGCTGAAAGATAAAGCCTAACTCTTTTATTTGCAACAAAGAAATATTCAAGGAAAACTAACTACCAGTAAACATTTATATCGTAGAATATGGGATGGGAGGCACTGCCAGCACGCAAGGGGATGTCTACAGTTTCGGAGTGCTACTGCTTGAAACGTTTACTGGAAAGAGACCTACTGATAAGATGTTTCAAAACGATTTAAACCTTCATAAATATGTGGAAATGGCATATCCTGATCAACTCTTAGACATAATAGATCCATCTGTCGAGCGAATAGTCAAAGATGTAAGGGGCAATTATGCCGCATTAAACACAACTGAACAAGAACTGATTCATGAGGGCGTGCTCTCAATTTTCAGAATTGGTCTTCTGTGTTCTCAAGCATCTCCGAATGAGAGAATAGAGATGGGAGATGTTATAAACGAGTTAATTCTTGTGAAGAAGACATTTGATGGATTGGAACCGAAAGCTGAGACAAGCAATTGAAGCGGCAACTAGAACTACCACTTTACTGTGGCATCAAAGTGATGATAGATAGACTGAAGGTTATTTAAGTTCAGTCATACCTGAGACAAACACAGATAAGATTGCTTCAATTCTTTTTATTTTTGTTAAATGTAAATAATATTTGCTTTGAGCTTATTGTGACACTGAAGAGTTCCCAACTGGAAATAAACTGGTTTCTGACGAGCAATTGCAGTGATTGAAGCAATTACCAACAATCTTCTAAATTTGTGATATGACTCAAAATTTGATGGGATACATGTCAAACAGAAACTTGGCATTTTGGAAAAGCAGATACATTTGGTGAACGTTAAAGGAAAATCCTCTGAACATATTTCCGAAAGAGAAGGGGTGTTATCCATGATCTTTCATCTTTAAGCAATTACTAATGTCAATAGACCTAGGAAGAGTGTAAATATTTTCCTTTCGATCAGCTATTGATGGACACAGTAAGAGATCATATCTGGCCTATAGGTATTCTTGCATGCACAAGTTATCTTAATGTTTATGAATAACCTAAATCCAAGAACCTCATTCAGGCGCTAAGACATTATCAGGTTTGAATTTATAAATTGAATGCAAAACCTCATCAGACTGCTTTCAGCTTTGACCCTTTTTTGAACGAGAACCCGACAGCAAATATGAAGAAAGTGTGCCACACATAATATAATGTATGTGAACAATTGCTCTATAAAGAATCTTCTAGTAAAATAAATGGTAGTATTCACTGTTATCAAATTGACAAGAGTCTAAAATCAAAATTTGATGTTGCAACTAGCGTGAGTTTAGTATTTCAAGGTAAAAACCCTGCAGATTCACAAGAAATGGCAATAAAAAGATGAACAGAAAGTATTGGTTTTGACAATTTTCATGTACCTAAATAAACTATCACCCACTCCTGTTGAAAGCCCAAGCTGGAAAGCAATACCGGATTTCAGTTTGGATACTACAAACCCAATCTGAAACTGTCCATTTCAACCTAAACAAAAGTGTAAGTGTGTGCCTCAGTTTAATGAGGAACGGTTCAAAGTTTGCTGAGTCCAAAAGATCGAAAGAAAGATATGTGAGCGCTTACTTTAGATTCATAAAAAGCCAGACTTTGAATTCAAGAAAGCACTATTCCTATCACCCACTCCTGTTGGCAAGGGAATGTTATCCTCAAGCCTTTTTGCACTTTAGACCAGAAACTTGCTAAGCCCATTCCTCCAGATTCATCGACCTGGACTCATACACATATAGACTATTCCCAAATTGAGATTCAGAAGCCTCCAGGGCAAAAGCAGAGATCACCACCACCACCACCACCATCATTATCACCACCATCACCACCACCATCATCATGCCTTTTCCATTAAAATTGGATCGGGTACAAAACAGAAGAATCTTTGACAGGTTTGGTCACATTTCAAATCCAGTGTCCCTAGCACGCTAAATTAATTGTAAAGTCAAGGACAAGGCCCAGCACATTATAGCGTCTGAATTCTAGCATAAGGAAACTGTGATGAGAAAAATAGGGGCTTGCGAAAGATCCTGAATCCTTAATACCAGCTAGTATTGAGATCTACCTTACTGGTCATATACTTTATGCTTGTAAGGTTGTGGAACCAACAAGAAACCTCCAACGTTTTATTATAAAGTGAGAGATTAAAAGAGGGAAGGTATAGGTTTCAGTAATACAAATTCGAGCCTAAGATGCAAATCAAGCAAGAGTAGATAAGGGAAAATAGTCAACAAGATACTTCTCAAACGAGATAATGTAAAGAAGAAAACAAACTAAAGAGTAAACAGTTTACCAGTCTCACGGTGAGGACAAAGCAATTTTACTGGAATCAGCACGCCAGATGACTGAGAGCTATCGCCACTATAACTCTGTAGTAAAAAGAGCACCGAACATCTGAAATCAGCTTGTCAGATGACTAAGAGCTATTACCGCATAACTCCATGGATATAGCTTCTTGGAACGTAATGCAGATTTTTGAATTGTTTGCTTGCTTAAATATGAGACAAATCAGAAAACTTCGGGTGTTTGGCACTTCATGTAGAACTAGTATTGTTTGCAGCATGAGGAAGTTACCTGCTTGATAACAACAGTGATCGAATAACATCGACAAGGGAAAAACCATTTTCTACCCAAAGGGTAAAAACAATGGGTCAATTCAGCATTTGGAAAAGCTTCTCAAAACTCAGTTTTGAAACTCGCATAAAAGCTGTTCAAAGGATAATCGCTTTGAAACTCAAAGGAGGAGATATCCATCCCTTGAAACATACGCCTCATCACTTAAATCATAACTAAAATATGTGCTTAGCGCTTCATGAAGGGCTTCTTATTTTTTTTATTTTTGCTGAGTTGCAGGGCTTTAGACAAGATGGAAGGATATAAAAAGATTTTTAACTAAACTTAAAATGCCCAAGTTCTTCATTTTCTTTTCCTCAGTTCCAAGATGTTTTTTCCTTTTATTGAAATTAAAAGCCAACATAATCATCTTCTTCAACTTTTACTCAACAATTTAGGGTTTTTTTTTCCTTCGTGTGTTAGGATAGTTTTTATATTCATATGTAGAATTTGGTATTTTTCTCTTTTTTTGGAAGTGTGCCTAGTTCCTAGTCTATTTCTATCTGGAGTTTTGAATCCATGTAGCAGGTGATCTTGGTTTTAAGACAATTTAACTTTAGATCATGTTTCTTCAATATGATCATGTGACTATAAGAAATATTTATATTTAACATATGTAGTTTAGTTTATTATGATTTACATCTCTTAAGCATATTTAATTTATATTTACTAATCAAGACGTGAATGTGTCTATTTGTATACCACAATATATTGTATGTTTATAATATTTATAAATTTTAATTAAATATACTTAACTTTGTTTGGGAGTTTACTAGGGGAAGGAAAGGAAAGATAAAATAGAGGAATAGAAGATAAAGAAGAAGTGAGAAAATATAATATCTTGTTTGGGAGTTTAGTAAGGGTAATGGAAACTTACTTCACCATGTTTGGGGATTCTAATAAAGAGATTCACCATGTTTGGGATTCTAATAAAGGGAAGGGAAGCGAAAAAGAAGGGTTCATCATCAAATATCAGCCATTGATCCACAAGGACAGAAGGCCAAAAACTAGACCTCTTATGATTAATTCTCTTCCCCTCTACACCCCAATTTGGGAGGGAACAAAAGGAACATGTTTTTATGTAAAATTTCCCTCCCTACCGTCCATTACCTCTCTCCAAAAAATAAAATAAAATAAAATAAGAACTCCCAAATGGAGTTAAGTGACCACTTTTCTTCTCTTACTCTTCTCTACCCTCCATCCAAACAACAGTCGACTCATGAGGCTTACGTGTCATGCGTTGAAGCTTACACCTCGTTTCATAAAAGAGTCTAACGCTTCGTGTTGTGCATCTGCATTTTTAACATTAGGTTAAATAACAAGAAACATGAGGTGCATGGAAAATAGGAGCAGGAGCAACTGGTTAGTTTGATATGCAACCTCTCCATATTGTAATTACTACGTAAGAACAACAAAGTAACTATGCAGCTTAAAAAATCTGTATATTCTAAAGAAAATGCCCAATCTTTGAAGAAAGGAAAAATACACCCATTGTGATTGCCTGAACTAGGAAGAAGCATAAGAAAAGAAAAGCATGTGTAGAACGTTTAAGTTTTTAAAAAGAAAATTAAGAACTTAAATAAAAGAGGTGCGCGATAGAAAGAATGGTATAGCTGACGCAAGCAGGGAAAAGATAAAGACAGTTCACTACAAGCTCAGATATTTATAAGAAATGAAGAGGAAAGGGAAAGGGAAACAGCAGGAAGTGCTAAAAGACTGAAGGTGCATTTCATAAGCATGTACAGAGCAGACTCCGGAAGTGACTCAGAAAAACTAACATTGTGTTGTCTGGACTGACCGCAGCTTCCTTTTGTTGGTATTCAGTTATTAGAAATTATAATTTGTGCCAATAAGTTGTAGACAGAAGCTAAAATTCCAAATAATTGTAAACTAGGGAAATGAAGATGGAAGCACCTCGGTACTTAGCGAGCATGATAGAAGAATCCATATAGTCTTAGAAAGAGGAAAACACATCTTATTCATAGCCAAAGAATGAAGCACAAAGAAGGGAGGGGAAAAAACATGATAATGTTAATCATACATGAGATGGAAGAAGATGTGAATGGTCCAAGCTAAGGCCTGCCAGGGCATATAAAACTTACAAAAGGACTAGCTTATGAGAAATAAAACTCCCTGATACTTTTTCTCATCCAACAGAAATCTTCCATCAGATAGCCTAGCACAGTTAACTGAAAATGTATAATGGCGAGTAACTATGAGAATGCAAAGAGTAAATCTCTCCAAACAAAGTGCCTGTTTAAATTAATGGGGATGTATTCACATAACAGAAAAAGCCAAAGGAAATTCCCAAGCACATGGCAGGCAGGCAACTCTTGCTAACACATAAAATAAGCAACAAACATTTATTTTCCAACAAAACTTTTGAGATTTCAGAATGTCTGGCTGCATATAGCAGAGTGGGAAAGCAAATTAAATAAATATTCCACATATTTCTC
>NC_033795.1:75744396-75746435 GCF_001876935.1 Asparagus officinalis | reverse complement strand
CACGGCAAAGAGAACGAAAAAAGTAAAAGAACATATGACTTCTCTCATTTTGCCTGGGGATGAGAGGCGATGAAGTCGACTGCCATGTCGACAGAGTTGATCTTGTCTGCTTCATTGTCAGGTATCTCAAACCCAAATTCTTCCTCCAGAGCCATGACAATTTCTACAGCATCCAAACTGTCAAGGCCAAGGTCATCCTGGAAATGAGCAGTTGGTGTGACCTGTAGAAAACACCAAAATCTTTAATTGATAATTTCGCAAGACAACAAATCCAAAGAGGGCATAACAGCTTAACATGTATGTTTACACTTAAATAATTTGACAACAGACCTCAAGGTAATTTTATAACCCACCATTCCACAAAACTAAAGCATTCTCAAACAAGTGTTAGATGCAAAACTAATAAAAATGGACTGTTAAATGCATTAACAAAAGCTCCATTTGTAGACGAAAAATCTTTAACATGTGATTAAGAATCTTCACTTAAATACCCATCTTATGGAAATCTCCATGTTTATTCCAACTCTCATTTGTAAGTAATTAGACAGAATGTGAACCACAATTAAACAGAAGTGATGGATGACAAAGTAAGATTCGTTCAGAGGAGTTGATAAGCATAAAATAAGGATGTATAGATATAGGTACCATACTGATCAGAAGGGGTTTCTATAATTTGTTTGACAATCAACACGCCAATCTACAGGGGCAACCTAGGAAGATCAATTGTACTCAGTATTTAGGAAATATTTGTTGTCAGATTGGTATTCAAGCAAAGTGCATGAAGCTGAAGTATTGCATCACAGCCAACCAATCAAATGCAAACTGAAAATTTGAGGGGCTTGATGTCCCCACTGGTACTTCTCTTATGTGGAGAGGTTTAATCCTAGGTAACATAGTGTCAATGAAATCAGGTTAAGTTTTAGTTCTATTGCCATAAGGAATGCTAAAGTCTCTATTTTAACTGGAAAACAGCTCTACATCAAAATTTAGAAGATCTTCAGGTGTAGTATAATCTTCTTGTAGTGCTATTGAAATCAAATTTAATACCCTAGGACTAATTTCTTAATTTCTTAACTTGCTTCATTAGATATGCAAAGTACTAATTCATTTTCCCAAATATTCTGTTCATATTATGCTTATTTTAAATATTCAAAAATTCCTTGCACTTTTTTCCACTAAAGCTCCTCAAGCCAGACCCTTGCCTTGCAACTTTGATCCCATTTACACTTTCACAACATTAGATGAAGTTGTTGATTATTAAATACTAACTTGCTACAGGCATTTTCCCCATCTTGAAGGTTGCTTCAAATGTCAATGTCAGTGGTTTTCTCAACATTATTAGATAACAGAATCAGAGTATTAGAGGCTTAAGAGTAGTTAGTATATGTTATAAGATTGGTCTCAACATTGAAATTTTTTGTAAATACATCTTATTTGCTTTGTTATAACTAATTCCCAGTCATCCCTCTGGAATTGAGTCATCACTGGTTAACAAAACATAAATGATACCACCACCTAAAAGTTATCTCAAGACTGTAGCAATTTTGAGAGATGTTGCAGCCAAATTTCTCTCAAGAACATTTACTAACTCTTTTTGGAAAAGGTTGGAGAAAGTGATGCCTGATGCCTTCCCACTTTTGCAACTTTATGATTACCATTAACCAAATAGTAGAGTTAATTTGCTGAGGCACTAAATTACGACCGAACCAAACATGATGCAGAATGTACTGTTGTAAGGGGGTTTGGTAAACTGAAATGAATCAAAATTGTTAAACTAGATTTTTTTTTTACAAAAAAACAAGTGTATCGACATCAGCATGCAAGTGAGATCAGTGTTTGATTGCAAAACAAATTATTTGTCAAAATAGAAAAGTAAAGATAGTGAGACAACATTTGTTTATTTATTTATTTAAAATCATTTTGTTAACTACTAAAGAGCATTCCACTCAGGGGCAGATGCAAATCCAAGCTTTTTTTTTTTCTGGGGTTGGGTGTTTTGGGGTTTTTTTTTTTAATTTTTTTTGGGGGGGTGGGGGGGG
>NC_033795.1:75702411-75744386 GCF_001876935.1 Asparagus officinalis | reverse complement strand
ACCCTAAGATGATAAAAAATAAAAATTGCATGGCCTTCGAAATTTACAAATTTCACCCGTAATTTAAAAGTATTTGTATCCCATTTGACTTTTAGCCCATTTTACTTGAGAATTTAGACCATTAGTCAAAAATGTTGTGTTTGTTACTATATTTTAATTTCTAGATAAATATATACTTATCGTTCCCCACACCACCAACCACCCAAAAACAGAGTTTTTCTAGATCCACCACTGGTCCCACTTAATGATCTTATCACGCCTTTAGGGGAAGCTAAATATACATTAACAATACCATATTAGTCCCTCAAATCTCAATAATTGCTCGTTAGTCCCTCAAATCCTAATGGATGTTGTAATTTGGTCCCTCAAAGACCAAAATACCTCTTACTTATGATTTCTCTCTTAAAACTCATATTATTCAAAAAAAGGGTTATCGGCACTTTGATATTCTAGAGTTTACACCTTTTTAACTTTAATACCCCTATTTGTTTTGCCATTCTGGTACCTTAAAGTTTACGGCCCTTCTTAACTTTGATACCTTAACATTTCTTTTTAACCCTGATATCCCAAAATTTTGTTTTTTACATTTCGATACCCCAAATTTTAGGGTATCAAAGTTAAAATTATGTAAACTTTGAGGTATCAAAGTTAAAAAATGTGGAACTTTGGTGTATGGAACTTAAAATTTGTGAAAACGTTGTGGTATCAATGTGTCAAAAAAATTTGAATATCAAAGTTAAAAAATTTATAAATTTCAGGGTATCAAAATGTCAAAAAAAACTTTAGGCATCAAAGTTTACAAGATGTAAATTGTACGGTTCTAAAATGCAAATGACCCTTAATCAAATACTAGCTGAGGGTGTTTTGGTCACTGAGGGACCAAATTACAATAACCCTATGATTTGAGGGACTAGCGAGTAATTGCATAGATTTGAGGGACTAACATGGAATTGTTGAAGATTTGAGGGACTAATATGTAAACAACCCTAAACCATTTTCATTTTTCACCTGCACCTTCAATGAAACAAACACACCAAGTTACTATTCCACATTCACATTTTCATTTTTCACTTAAATGCAAACAAACACTCCCCAAAATCATATGCGCAAACATTATTTATAAGATGCATACAAAATTACAACCAAGCAATCATCCAGCAATGCTTAATGGAAATTTATTAACGACATCAAAAGCACAAATAAGAAACTAATTTCAATACCACATTCAGTGTCCCAGAGCTGATTTCAAGAATAATTTTACATTTTGTGAACCCCGACTCAAAATAGCACCCATCACTCAAATGTACAAAGAAAATTATACCATCAAGTTACAAATTAACAAAAAAAAAAATAGGAGAAAAAGTTGAGGGTATAATGGTAATTTTACCTTGGATCGATCAACCTCTCGGAAGTTCTTAACGACGGAGACGACTCGTTCGGTGACCTCGTCTTTGTCGAGGAAGGAACCCTTCACTTCGTCGGAGAAGCGTCGCCGGCAGAGGAGGAGGTGAGGGAAGGGTACGGTCACCGGGTTATCGCCGCCGCCGCCGCCATCGGGATTTTATCAGTCTCTTTGGAAGCGAAGCAGGAGGAAGCTTGATTAACAGGAGGAATAAAATTGGCCCTTTTGTAATGATGGCCTATGCTTTGGGCTCATACTTGGGCCGATTACTAGCTGGGCATTTTTTAGGGATTTTTTTTAAAAGACCGTTTTTTAAAGTTTATCCAACGAAAGAGACCTTATGTGGATTTAATTAGCAACATCGACCTCTTTTATCGATTTTGCCAAATATAGTTTTTAAAATACACAAAACTAATAGTCCCGTATAATTAGTAGTCTAATCATATACTAATTAAACTTTAAAAAATATACTAGACTAATTAAACTTCATTAGGGTGTAATTAGGCACTACTAAATACACGGGACTAGTAGTCTCGCGTATTTTAAAGCTTCATTTTTACAAAATTGACCTCTTTTTTGGCTAATTAGATGTCGATATTGTTAATTATATAAAAAAATAGGTGATTTTGCTAATAAAGTTTCAAAAAGGGTCTTCTTTAAAAAAATTCTCCTTTTTTTTTACTATATTAAGCCACTTAAATCTTTATTAATATAGTGAAGTTAATTGCATTGAAATTTGTATGAGGTCCTTCCATTTTTATATCTTGTTATTGTATCCTTGATTGGAGAAATTAATTTTGAACAAGTTATAGAATTGGGTAAACTAAGATTAAGATGTAATGGAGTTTTGTTAGTGTGCTAATATTTGAGCCCATTACTATTTGCAGATTTTTCATAGCTTGTGCTAAGAATTCAAATTGCATTTACTCAGCTGCAAGATTACTGAGGTTTAATGAAAACTCCCCAAAGTTTACGGGATCTTCTCTAATTTTTAAAGTTCATGATAGTTTACTGCAAATCATTCCAAGGTTCAGGGGGTATTCTAGAACTTACCTTTTTCTATAGGTGAATCTTATCAGAACCGTCCGCATGCGAACAGTCAGTTCTCAACCACGCAATGACGGTGAAATTTCAATTTTACTCCCTTATCATGTCCATCAAAGGGCCAGGCTGCCCACTCGTGTGTATTTGGTTTTTTTAAGAAGCAAACTCTTTAGAAATCATCCATTATCCAGTAGGACATATCGAATTTTGGCTTTAATACATTTTGATAGGAAATATAGCTATTTTCAATTGCGTATACGTACCACATTCGTGTTGCCCTTATACTCATTTCTATGTTGTTATCAAATAATTACACTTTGCGCATAAAACTGAATCGATGATTTTGAGCGATGCATCGGACTATCCAAGAGAAAGAGATGCATTATAAATAGCTGGCACAAAGAGTTGAGTAAAACCATGAACATATGCATAAATTTAAGCATTAATAAATTCCAAGTCATCCATTTTATTTATTTTTGTCCAAACTTCGTGGCCTATAAAACATCCGGTATGTGGACATATAAAACATCTGGTATCTGGATCCACCTTTATTTATTTATTTTTCTTTGTTTCTCCCATAATGCTTATGGAATTTTAACACCTGAAAACAACAAGAAATTAAGTATAAATTCACTTACTATATATTAAGAACTACGAAAGAACAAAAGAGAGAAAGTTGAGTACTAGTTCTTCACTTACTCCCGCAGATGGTTCCATGAGGAGCAGGGTTACCACAGAAGCTCGCCGCCATGATAGCCAGCGGCATACTAACTGTGTTCTCAAGATCAGGAGTAATCTTGGTACACACACAATGAGCATCAGCCTTCTGTATCATCCGGCAACAGTCATCTGACGGAAGAACTGGCGGCTCGCCTTTCTTCACAAATTTGGTGCACTTGTCGCTCAGCGCGTTCAAGTCAACGTTGCAGTCGGCATTTGCTTGTTCAGTGAAGAGCGAGGATGCAACAATGGCAAGGGCGAGGAAAATCAAAATGTTGAGTTTGGCCATTCCTTTTTGAGTTTTTTTTTTTTTTTGTTGGTTTTTGGTTTGCGAAGAGCTAACAACTGAGTACGTACGCTATTTGTAGAGGAAAACCCCCTGAGTTGTAATTATTGTTTCATGGTGTTTGCATGTCTGAAGATTGTTACAGTGTATCACACTGGCAATGTGAAAAGATTACGCGTTGGACACAAAGACATAATTGTATGGTTATGGAAAGGATGAAAATCTCCTGGTAACCTGGGGGTGAAATTTGAAGAGGCCATGATGATATCTTTTCTTTAAGAACTACTACATTCTAATTAAGTAGATACATTTTCTTCCATACTCAAAATTTGACCAAAATTTATTTTATACCTAGTTGGTTAAAACATTCGTTATATCTACTTTTGCCACATAGATTTTTCTTAAACCCAACTCAGTAGATAGTCTGTATTTTGTTTATTTTCATTTTTTAAAAAGGAAAAACTTTCTTTGAGCGTATGCCAAGGTTTTATCCCCTAGGAACTTATAAAGGAGTGTGTCAAGACAAACTCCCCAGGATAAGCTAATATCAATCACACGAGAGCACAAAAAATATCAAGAACACACAAACACAAAGATATATGTGGTTCAGCTTATAGCCTACGTTCACGGGCGAAGGAGGAGAAAAGTTTTACTAATTGTGAGGAATACAAAATGGATCTCTCAATCACTCAATCCTAAATAACACCACAAAAGCCTAATACAACTCTCAACTAAAGGAACAAAGAGAAGAATATCAAATAGACTTCACAAAAGAACTTTCTCTTCTTGATTGGTGCTCTGAAGATTGATGATGATTATTGGCTTGAAAGACTGTTCTTATATAGCCTTGAAGATCCCAGCTCATTGTTGTTTAAGGAATAAGAGTTCTAACAGGAATAGAACTCCACATGTCCTAAAACCCAATAAGAGTCCAAGTAGGAACAAACATCTAATATGATTGGTTGTGCAAAGTCTAATGTAAGTAGGACTCTTGATCAAAACAAACCAACCTAAAAAGGAACTACCAAAGCAATATGAATTTGAGTATTTGAGGCAACTTATAACAAATCTTCACATTGCCTCAAATGCGTTGAAGATTCCTCACTCCAAAATAAGCTAACTTACTACATCTTCTCTAATAGCCCCACAGGGCATCTAAGTGCGGCACGTATTGATCAAGTCCAAGCCCGTCTTGAACTTGCCACCTAAAAGAGGCCTCCTCAACAAATCGACTGAATTGTCCGCACGACGACCGTAAATATTAGCGAATCATCACCCGAAGTAGCTCCTGAATAGCTGAAGGGCACAAATTTGTCAACCGACAATGCATAAGCTATCGTATCTTCATATCTTCGCGGTGGTCGGATATCTCGTCTAGATCGATCTCTAGCAATAGTGTATTCCTGTTCTTCCTGCATCTGCTGAGGTGCTTCATCTACTTGAACGGGGTCTGGCTATTGAACTCCCGTAGTCTTATCCTGCTGAAAGAGATGAATCACGAATTTCTAACTTCACCTTATGTACTGTAGTGCGCGCGTTATCAACAACTAAAACCGATGATCATTTCTGGTGGAACATAATAGATTCATCAAAAGTAACATCACGGCTAATAATAATCTTAGGAGACTTCGGATTAGGACACCACAACCTAAAACTCTTAACACCCGATGCATAACCTATGAATATGCACTTCTTCACTCGTGGCTCAAGTTTCCCTTGACTAACATGCACATATGCAGGGCAACCAAATATTTTAAGATTAAAATAATGCGTAGGCTTACCGGACCAAACCTCCTCTGGAGTTTTACAACTAATAGCAGTAAATGACGACTGATTCACTAAGTAACAAGCCGTAATCACTGCTTCCGCCCAGTATTCATTGCTTAAACATGCATTGAACATATTCACTAAGTAACAAGCCGTAATCACTGCTTCCGCCCAGTATTCATTGCTTAAACATGCATTGAACATCATACAACGAGCTTTCTCCAATAAGGTTCTATTCATATGTTCTGCCACTCCATTCTATTGCGGTATACGAGGGACTGTATGATGTCTAACGATTCCCTCCTTCTTGCATAACTCATTAAATTCTCCTCCACAAATCTCAATGCCATTATCAGTTCTAAGCCTCTTAAACAGTCTCCCAGTCTGCTTCTCAATCAAAGACTTTCACTGCTTGAAAGTCACAAGCACATCATCTTTATGTCTCAAAAAGTAGACCCAAACCTTCCTGGAGTAGTCATAGTAGGCTGTCTAAAAATTACTGCAGATAGCTGATCCTCATCAGTGTGAAGATGGAGAAGAAAGATGGTGGACTCCAGAATCTTCATTTCTTCAAGAACCAAATATAAGGATTACAAGCTGATGATCCTTGCAGAACTTGAGAAAAGATATTACAATTGACGATCTCTTTAAGGCCAAACACGAAGGTCAACCTTTGCGTTTCTAATTCCAAACGCAGAGGTCATTCCCGCGTTTCAACAACAAAACACGAAGGTCATTCCCGCATTTCAACAACAAAACGTGGAGGTCATTCTCGTGTTTCAACAACAAAACGCGGAGCTCATCACCGCGTTTCAAGCTCAAAACGCAGAGCTCATCACCGCATTCTAAGTTCAAAACACGGAGCTCACCTCTGTGTCATGTGCTAGATGCGAAGCTCATTCAGAACGCGAACCTCGCGTTTGACCAATTCAAATACGTTCTAAACAGTTCCAAAACCGTTTTCCACGAAATGGGACATTACAGCTAGTAAAAGTGTGTTTTCTTTTTAATAAGTGTGATTGCTTTATTGCCAGCAGTTCTTGTATGAAAGGTCTGAGATGATATGTAAAATGACACTTACATGTTTAAGTGAAGAATTTGATAGCCAGAGAAGGATAACTGGCTCTTTTTCCTTTTTTTCTTTTTTTTTTTTTTTGCTTCTGATTCATTTTGTAATTCATTTTTGACATTAATCATGTTGATTTTTTTTGCTGCAAAATTGATCCCAGGCGCCTCATTGAAAAGCCTCCCCTTTTGCCATTGTATGAAGCATAGCAACATAGGATATAAGAACTTCCTAAGAGCTTTCATATGGTTAACAATAAAACAAAGTGCTATTCTTACTTGGAATAACTTAAGAAAACATATGTGGTAGGATCCTAACATTTGCCTCTTGTCTGGGGATGATGAGGATTCAATTGATCGCCTCGTGTTTTTGTGTCAACCAAGCAACAATATTTGTAAGGCATTCATGCACATTTGTGGAGTAACACAATTACCTTCTTTGTATGCTGTTGGTAACCTTGGTAGTGGTTACACGCACAAGGATTCCAGAGTCATTTGGAGTATTACGTCTCTACCGTGTGTAGGCGTCAAAAATTACCTATAGGTCCCCGCACGCGGCTTGAGACAGAGAAAAGATGATGAACATCGCTATCCAAGTCACAAAAGCTCATTTGATATCGACAAGTGCATGAAGTGGGTCGACGAACTATGTGAAGCAACGGAACTACAGAACAACGAGGAAACGAACTGATCGGGAGCTCCGTGTTACTTACAAAAGACAAAATGCCTTTCATGTCCCATCCACTCTATAGATGATTCAATTATGGGAGCTTGTAGATCTTCTCGATGGCTTTCCGATGCATCTTGAATCGCATGATTCCGAGTTCGGACGATGAAGATACGGTGAAAACGGACAAAACGAGCAGGACTACGTTCCGGGCCTCGGCGAGACACCCAGAGGTGTCTCGGCCAACCCGAGACACCCAAAGGTGTCTCGGGTTGGCCAAAATACTCTAAGGTGTCTTGGCCAAGCTGAGACACCATCCGAGACAACCAAAGATGTCTTGGACCTTGTAGAGTGATTTTGACCATGATTTGTTTCGAATCGGAAGAAACTCAAAACATTAAAGTTGTAGATCTACTCGTTAGCTTTCTAGTGTATCTTGAATCAGGCCATTTGGAGATCATATGAGAAAGATAAAGCCAAAAACCAAAAATAGTACAAACTGCCTCAGAATTCCGAGACAGTGTTGGTGTCTCGGAGAATAATAATGATTTTGGCTATGATCCAATTAGAATCTGAAGAAATTCAAAACATGAAAGTTGTAGATCTCTCTATCAGATTTCCAATGCATCTTGAATCAGGATATTTAGAGATCATATAAGAAAGTTAGAGCTAAAATACCCGAGATACTCACTGGTGTCTTGGCCAAGCCGAGACACCCAGAGGTGTCTCGGCCAGGCTGCGAGTGTCTCGGCAAAGCCGAGAGACCCACGGGTGTCCGCAGACCCCAGAATGCTATTTTTGGTTGTTTTGAGCCATTTTTTGACGTTAACCACCTGGATTTATTCCAACTGATTTGAACATATCCAAGAACGTGGTTAAGTAGTTACAACTGAAGATAAGAGTGAATTGATCGTTCTTATCCAAAAACAGAGGTTTTGAAAGCCTATAAATACAGCTCCAGAGCCTTTATTTTTTTAGATCTGGAATTCTCGATCGTTGGCGAAGCCATGCCGAATTGAGGACTGAAGAGCTACGAATTTCAGAGAGGATGAGGAGGCTTCAGCGAATTCTTCGGTATAAAGAAGGAGAGTTCGTCAGATCTGCACACCCCGATTCATTTCCTTGAGATCGCCCCATTACGGTGATCTCGAGAAGAGTGGTTATCTCGCTGTTGCCGAGATAACTGCTTCGGCTTCTTGATTCCTTCGCGAATCAATGAAGTTCCAGATCTGATCTGATCGTTTGGTGGTCTACGGATATCAACGTCCTCGTCACAGGCCAAGATCCCACATAAGTAGCAGGCGATAAACAACCATTGCACTGTTTGGCGAGAGTTGTATTTTTTTATTTTCATTGTGTAAAGGTCTTATAAAAAGACTGATCTTTTTGAACTTGTTGTAATGATCGAAGTTGTAATAAGTTATACAATAAAGAATACAATTTTCTACCCAAACCAGCTTGCGACCACAGTGGGAGCCAACAGCCTCGCTGCCGAGACTATCATGCCGTAGCCAACGATTAAGATCCTCGTGACTGAAGAGGTCGAATACGAGTTCGACCAACAGAAATTCGAGGAATACGTCTCCTCCTCCTCCTCCTCCAGAACTGCCTCTCCTCATAAACACAAGAAAGTCTCCTTCTCACAGAAGATCCGCTGGTCTTCAGATCTGAAGACTAAAAAAGGCGATTTCCCAGCTACCGTTGCTGTAGATGTACCTCGCAATGATTCGTCGGCGTCAAATGAGACAAGATCTGCAGATCTGAACTCCTCCGTGATCAAGGAGTCGACTGCTGAAGGTGTGCCAACTCTATCAAAGACAGCACGACAAAGACAATGCCAACGCCTCGCGCGCCAATTCGCTAAGGTTTTGGATCAGGTGGATGGACTCCGTTACCAAGCAGATCTGGAGTTCAGAAAGCACCAAGTGGCTAAGTCATCTCCACAGCAAGCTTCGCGAACCTCCTCCCAACCACCTACTAACGGATGGGTTCATGTCAAATGGAACCGTTCCACTCTTAAGGAGCGCATTCAGAAGCGTCGCGCACTTCTTGCGCATGCCCAGATCCTTGTGCGAAAAGCACAAGAGATGCAAAAGGAGGAGGCGGTTAAGAGATCGCTGAGATCCAAACAAATTTGGATGCCAAAGGCCAAATCAACGCCTAAGGAAAAAGCAAGTAACGTTGCTCCCCAGCCTTCGTTAACTTCGGATCCCGCTCCTTCTGCCACCACACCTTCGGTGAAACCCTACGGCGACGTCGACATCTTCAAATTTAGAATTCCGTTGAAGGGTCGCTTGGGTCCTTTACACGAAGATCAAGGCAAAGCACCTGTTAAAGAACGCTTAGGACCGTTGAAGGAACCCCGAGCAACCACCCAGACTGGGGGTTGTACGCGACATCCTAACAAGTTGATTCCCGTAATTACCCGCATGGAGATACATGCACAAAACCAGGAGCCCGCTAAAATTTCATCCTCACACGGGTGTGATTCCAAACGTGTGACTCCTGCTAAAACCAATAAAGTGCTACCTATTCAGAAGAAGACGCGTCGAACAGACGACAACGTTCCATCTGAGGAATCAAACCAACAGCCGATAGGTTTCTCTGACCGTAACATTGATAAGTTGTACTATCGGGCTGGGGGGTATTTATAAATCACGAAAAAGAAGTACCCGGGAGATAGATTGACACTGTCCGTGTGTCAGACTTATCAGGGTAGTATTATCAGCGTGTAGTTGCCCCAAGACCGCTCCACAGAGGGTCTCGGTGTTCCAAAGGCTTTCCTCTGAAGCGTCGAAACCCAAATCAAGGTGTTCTCACAAAAGAAGATCGGTCGTTCGAGGTGACGAATTCCCAGAAGTTACCATTAACATGGTCAACCAGGAAAAGTCTCTGATGGTTTCAAGCGGGTCTAGCCCTAACTTTTCTCTAGGAAGAAGAGTCAATTTGGGAATAGCTCAATTAATGTCTCGGCTCCAGCTAGAAGCTGTAGGACCTAAACAATCCGCAGTCACCATCAACATAGTTGATAAAGGAAAGTCGATTCGACCTTCTAATTCTGATCCCCTCATATCTCATCGTCTGACCCGTTTACGATCGGGAACCACTAGACGTAAGGATTATCAAAGGATGAATAGAGGATTATCCTCAGATGACGAAGCGTCAGACGCTTGCTCCGCAATTGCTTCAAATGCTACTATATCCAGCCCAGGGCAATCTCGTGAAGCGCTCACCATCACTTTTGACCAAATAACTCAGATGATCGAAAATGCTCTCGCTAAGCATAAAGAAGAGTTTAAGGTTGAAATAGAACTGAACATACAACAGATGAGGGAGTTACATGACCTGCAACTTCAAGCTTTATGAAGACAGATTGGCGAATCCAGTCATCGTAACATTGCAGTAGAACAAGTCAATACAATAGATAATTGTAATACCCCAACCCTTGAGAGGGTGATGTGATTAGTATTAATAGATTTGATTGGAATACTCATACCACTAAGATGCATCTTCTTTTCGGAAACCAAACTCTTAGAAACTTCAAAGTTAAGCGTGTTTGGCCTGGAGAAATTCTAGGATGGGTGACCCACTGGGAAGTTTTTCAGGGAGCGCGTGAGTGAGGACAAAACGCGTCGAAAAGACATGTGGTGGTTTGTGAGGCCAGTCCATCAGATCTAATAACGTACCGACTCCGGGATTCCGGGGCGGGGCGTTACAGTTGGTATAAGAGCTCTAGTTCCAGTATCCTTAGGATCATCCTGTGTCGAGTCGTGGAGCTAGGATAGAGTTTCTTAGGATTCATGTATAGAGTCCGTAAGGATTTCCTAGTATGAGTGAGGACGATATATGCGTATATCTCAAAATTTGAGTATTTTTTTTATATAACAACTATTTTTGTATAAGTTTAAAGTATTTGTGTGAATACTATATGTTGTGAAAATCGTATGGTGATACGTTATGCATATATATATATATATACATATCTACTTTGACTCATGAACTCTTTTTGTTATATACTTAGATGTCAGAGTATGGTATGCCTCGTACTCAGAGATCTGGACAGGCTGAACCACAACAAACTCCACCCAAGCCACATCAGATGCTACCTGAGCCGCAGCAGGCTCCCCAGTACCTTATTGATCTTATGGCTCCCTTAGTCGTTAGGATAACAACAATCGAGGAGCTTGTAGCAAATCATATTGCACCACCATCATCAGTAGCCGAAACCGCCATTTCTCAAGAAAATGGGACGCCTAAGTTTCAGAAAAACAAGGAAGGACACCCCGGAGATAATGGTAAGAATAAGAGGCCTTGGTCTTGTTGGACCCTAGAGGGGGGTGATTAGGGTCAAGAGGCTCTAATTATGCAATAAAAGATAAAACAAGCAAACCACTAAAGTCTACTGCAATCAAAGTAAAAGAGATAGGGTTAGGAATCGTTATCCTTTGACGCGCGATGTGTTAACGAGGTTCGGTCCGCTGACCTACGTCCCCGCTCCCCACTCTCGAGGAGAAATCCACTACACACCCAGTTTGGAAGCCGGAACTTCGTCTACATAGCGATCCCCTCATGATCTCACACTACACAGTTGATCTCAACAGATCACACTCCCTCACAGTTGATCTACACAAGATCACACTCACACAGTAGTAGAAATGGTGCAAGACTCTCTCTTTACAAGTCCCTATGGCAAAGAGAAAGAGTACTGAAGCTGGGAAGTGAACTCACAGAAGAAACACAGAGAAAAACCACAGAAAACAGAGTTTGAAAATTTTTCTCAGAAAACAGCGTCTCTCTGGTTTTTCAGCAGAAGTTAGGGCAACTTAGAAGATGAAGGAGAAAGGGTTTAAATAGGATAGATTAATCATTTTAAAATCACAACCCAATCTTCCCAATTAAGAAAGTAATCTCCTATTCAGACTATTGCCACAGACTGTGCCAAACACAGTTAAGTGATAGCACAGTAACCAAGGCAATCGACCATTTGAAAAAGCTCTCGGTTGACCGAATAAACTTTTGGTCGACCGCCAGAACGTTTGGTCGACCGAAAAGATGAATCCAGTCGACCGACGGAAAATCCGGTCGACCGCGAGCAGCTTTGAAAATACAGAAAACAAGCAGAGACATCATCGGTCGACCGGTGCGGTCGGGTCGACCGCGAGCAGCTTTGAAAATACAGAAAACAAGCAGAGACATCATCGGTCGACCGGTGCGGTCGACCGATAGAAAAATCGAGATTTCGATCAACCGCACCGGTCGACCGACGACCTTTCTGGAGCCCAGTGACGAATGATATAAAGTACGGTCGACCGGTGCGGTCGACCGCATTCTGATATTCTCTAGAATGGTATTTTGACTTAAACAAAAATATTTAGAAAATATTTATTTGACCTCTGAAAATTATGAAACTTTGTAAAATGTTTTTAATACTAAAAACAAACTGTTTGGAAAATGAATTTTGCAGATAGGTCCTCATACTTGTGAAAAATAGTATTTTATGAAAAACGCTTAAAAGCTTAAGTATGAAAACGTGTGTGTGAGTCCCAATAGCTTCAAGTGAATTCAATAACTCTTTGCCTACATTCTAATACTAGAGAGAGAATAAAAACTAGCTAATATCCTTATATAGAATACAACCTTTGAGTCTTGATATAGCTTGAGTTTGGATGAAGCTTTTATATGAATTTGTTGTTCTTAACATAACATTGCTTCATCACTATGTCTCCTCCTCCTTTGGATATCATCGTTGTAGCGTATATTCCATCCAATCCTCCAGTAGTGGCACTAACAAGCTTGATAAATGAATTTACTACATTTGCACTCAATAAGCCATTAGTATTGTTAATGGTGGCACTAACAAGCTTGATAAATGAATTTACTACATTTGCACTCAATAAGCCATTAGTATTGTTAATGGTGGTTGTAAAACATCATCAAAACATAAGGGCTAACAATCTCCCCCTTTTTGATGATGACAACCAACCATTATAAGAGCAAAAATAAAATAGCTTATAGATAGGTGCTCCCCCTATCTATGAGCTCCCCCTAAGTATATGCAACAAATGAGGAGGATTTCTCTCCCCCTTTGTCACCATTAAAAATGGGGTAAAGAGAAAATAAAATGCAACTAAACAAGCACACAATGTAGAACTTTCACATAGTGCATAAGCCTAAACTATTTCTTATGCAACAAAAATCATCCTCTCCAAGAGGCTTAGTGAATATATCCGCTAATTGAGATTTTGTGTCAACAAATACTAGGGATACATCTTGTCTCTCTACATGATCACGTAAGAAATGATGGCGCACATCAATATGCTTGGTTCTAGAATGCAAAACCGAATTTTTGGAAATATTTATAGCACTTGTGTTATCACAAAAGATTTTAATATTTTGAAAACTCAAATCATAGTCAACTAAGCTTTGTTTCATCCACAAGACTTGAGCATAACATAAGCGGCGGCAATGTATTCCGCTTTCGTAGTGGACAATGCAACACAATTTTGTTTCTTGAAAGCCCAAGAAACAAGTGAATTTCCTAAGAATTGGCATGTTCCACTAGTACTCTTGCGATCTACCTTGCATCCGGCAAAGTCGGCATCACAAAAACCATATAAATCAAAAGAGGTGCTTCTTGGATAAAATAGACCAAGATTAAAAGTACCTTTAACATATTTAATGATCCTTTTAACCGCAATTAAATGAGATGCTTTAGGAGATGCTTGAAAACGTGCACATGCACACACACTAAACATAATATCGGGTCTACTAGCGGTAAGATAAAGAAGACTACCTATCATACCTCGGTATAATTTTTGGTCCACGTCTTCACCGCTCTCATCCGCATCAAGCTTAACACTAGTACTCATGGGAGTAGGCGCATGCTTAGAATTCTCCAAATTGAAATTCTTAACCAATTCCTTTGCATACTTGCTTTGTGAAATGAAGATCACATCCTTAGTTTGCTTGACTTGTAGCCCGAGAAAGAATGTAAGCTCTCCCATCATACTCATCTCAAAATGATCTTGCATAACTTTAGAAAATTCCTTGCACAAGGATTCATTAGTAGCACCGAAAATGATGTCATCCACAAGGATTCATTAGTAGCACCGAAAATGATGTCATCCACATATATTTGAACTAAAATGAAATTATTTTTTCTTTTTTGCACAAAAAGAGTGTTATCAATTGTTCCTTTTGAAAAACTATTTTCAACAAGAAAACTAGAGAGGCGAGCATACCAAGCTCTAGGAGCTTGTTTCAACCAATATAAAGCTTTTTGTACCCGATAAACATGATTAGGGAAAGCATGATCTATAAAGCCAGGGGGTTGTTCAACATACACTTCCTCTTCTATAAAACCATTTAAGAAAGCACTTTTAACATCCATTTGAAATAGTTTGAAATTTTTAAAGCTAGCAAATGCCAAAAACATCCTAATAGATTCTAACCTTGCAACCGGTGCAAAGGTTTCATCATAGTCTATGCCCTCCTCTTGATTATATCATTGGGCAACCAAACGAGCTTTATTTCTAGTTACAATGCCATGTTCATCAAGTTTGTTTCTAAAAACCCATTTTGTACCAATAACACTAGCATTGTTAGGTCTAGGAACTAACTTCCAAACATCATTTCTTTGAAAATTGTTTAGTTCTTCATGCATAGCCAAAACCCAAAATTCATCATTTAAAGCATCATTAATCTTTTTAGGTTCTAGTTGAGATAGTAATGCAACATTACCACACTCACTCAAGGCTTTTGAGTGAGTAATAAGTCCTTGTGAAGGGCTTCCAATAATTTGTTCATTTGGATGATTTGATGTGAATTTCCAAGCCTTAGGAAGTTCAATTTGTTCATTGTCATTTGAGCTATCCACATCCTTTTGAGCTTCTATAGAAGGAGTATCATTGATTTGTAATAAGTCCAATCCTCCCTCAACATCATCATCATCATCTTTCTTAGGTAGAAAAACTTGAGAACCAACATTAGTCTCATCAAAAGTAACGTTTATAGATTCTTCAACAACGAGACTTCGTTTATTGAAGACCCTATAAGCCTTACTTCGAGGTGCATAACCCAAGAAAATACCAACATCAATTTTGGAATCAAATTTATCATGGTGATCTTTTGTATTTAAAATAAAACATTTACAACCAAAGATACGAAAATAACCAATAAAAGGAGTTTTTCCATAAAAAAGTTCATAAGGAGTTTTCTTAAGCTTTGGTCTAATCAAAACACGATTTAAAACATGGCAAGACGTATTGACGGCTTCCGCCCAAAAATATTTTGGTAACAAGTCAAAAGAATTAAGCATAGTGCGTGCCATCTCTTGTATGGTGCAATTTTTCCGTTCAACAACACCATTTTGTTATGGTGTTCTAGGAGCAGAAAACATATGAGTTATACCATGATGAGCACAAAAATCATAGAAAAATTCATTTTAAAATTTACCACCATAATCACTTCTTATTTTAACAACTTTCAAATCTTTTTCATTTTCAATTCTTTTGACATGATTTGCAAATTTCTCAAAACAATCATTTTTCTTAGCAAGAAATATTGTCCATGTAAAACGAGAAAAATCATCAATAATCACAAAAACATAGTGTTTGCCTCCAAGAGAGGTAACACGCATAGGACCAAACAAATCAAGATGAAGTAATTGCAAGGGTTTAGAAGTTGATACCTCATGGATGGATTTGAAAGAAGATTTTGTTTGTTTACCTTTGGCACAATCCTCACATATGGTATCTTTTATGAAGTGCAAGCTAGGTAATCCTCTCACAAGATTTCTCTTAGACAATTTTGATATTAACTCCATATTTGCATGTCCAAGTCTTTTGTGCCAAATCCAAGGATTTTCATCAATTGCCGCAAGACATTTCACATCTTAATTCACTAACTCATTCATCTTAAAAATGTATACATTAGACTTGCAATTTGTAATAAAAACAATTGTTCCATTCATACTAATGATGCATTTATCCGGTTTAAATGAACTATCAAAACCTTTATCACTTAATTGGCTAATGCTAAGAAGATTATGATTCAAACCATTTACTAAATAAACATCTTCTATAATGGGTGAGGGTTTCTTACCAATATAACCGATACCAATGATTTTACCTTTCTCACCACCACCGAAGGAGACACTAGCTCCTTCAATCCTTGATAGGGTTGTAAATAATTCTTTGTTGCCCGTCATATGATGTGAGCAACCACTATCAAGGTACCACATTTCCTTACGTCGTTGCCGTGACGTTCCCTACAAAAGATGAAGATGAAGGTGTAGTAGCTTTAGGTACCCATGTCTTGGGTCCTTGGTGGTTAGTAGTCTTGGTACCTTTGGGTACCTACATCATTCCATAAAAATCATGGTTATCTTTAATTCTACAATGAGTAGAAATATGTCCATGTCTCATACAATAAGTGCATACAAAATTTCTTTTGTATGTACGGATGTTAGAACCATGAAACCTATTTCTATCATGGTGATTATAGTTAGCATAAGCATGAGTGGGTCTAGTCCTACAACCCTTAATTTCTAATCTTTCAATCTTTGATCTTAATTGCTTATTCTCGAAATCGAGATCACCTAGCAATTCATCTTTTAGAGCAAGAGAGGTTGTTAGTTGTTCTAGCTTAATATCACAAGAGGCATGCAATTTTTTGAAAGAAGAATATTCTTTAGACATTCTTTTAAATTCAAAGTTTAATTCTTCTAAATTCATAGCTATGTCACATTACATATAGAAAGATTCACTTTCGGCCTCGGATATTACCTCATGTTCATTTGCCATGAAACAAACATTTGGGTCATGAAGAGCAAGTTTGGCTCCTTCTTCATCACTATCCGAGTCACTTGGTTCGGATTCTTCCCATCCGGCATACATAGCCTTCTTCTTCTTGTACTTCATGTACTTTTCCTTGAGCTTGGGGCAATCCTTAGCGATGTGGCCCGGTTCATTGCACTCAAAATATTTACCTACACGAGAGGAAAACTTGTTGTTAGATCGGGGGTTAAATTTCTTGTTCATTTTTATGAGTCTAGAGATTCTTCTAGAGAGATGAGCAACTTCTCTAGAAAAATCGACTTCACTATCCGATGACGAAGACGAGTTGTCACTAGCTCCTTTGAGAGCTATGGTCTTCAACTTTGGTGACGGCTCATATACTTCACGTGATGGCACTTCCTCCTTCTCCTTCCCCTTGAGCTTCTTCTCATGCACTTTGAGCTTTCCGATGAGGCTATCGAGAGCTAAGGTAGTGAGGTCATGAGCTTCCTCAATGGCCGTAGCTTTGGGCTCACATGCCGGAGTCAAGGAGCGAAGTATCTTGTAGTTCATCTCTTGAATGGACAATTGCTTATCAAGACCATGTAATTCATTGATGATATTAGTAAAACAGAAAACATAGCATCAATTGATTCATTAGGAAGCATTTTAAATAGCTCATAATCATGCATAAGCCCACTAATCTTAGATTCCTTAACTTGGGGGGGTTCCTTCATGTGTGATACATAATTTTACCCAAATTTTGTATGCGGTTGCACACGTGGAAACTCTATTGTATTCATTAGGGGAAAGACCACAAATTAAGGCGTTCATAGCCTTAGCGTTGAGATTAGCTAAGTGTCTTTCTCCATCGGTCATGTTCCCGACTTTGGACTTTTCTTCATATTTCTCTTCTATGAGCTCTAGAATGTCAAGGTCAATGCAACGAAGGTAAATTCTCATCCTAGCCTTCCAATAAGCAAAATTGCTCCCGGTGAAGAGTGGTGGTCTAGTGGTGGATTGTCCTTCTAACATATGCATATTCAAAGAGGCCTCCATTAGATCTTTTCTCTACGGTTAAACCAAAAATTAATATAGAGACCAAGCTCTGATACCAATTGTTGGACCCTAAAGGGGGGGTGATTAGGGTCAAGAGGCTCTAATTATGCAATAAAAGATAAAACAAGCAAACCACAAAATTCTACTGCAATCAAAGTAAAAGAGATAGGGTTAGGAATCGTTATCCTTTGACGCGCGATGTGTTAACGATGTTCGGTCCGCTGACCTACGTCCCCGCTCCCCACTCTCGAGGAGAAATCCACTACACATCCGGTTTGGAAGCCAGAACTTCGTCTACACAGCGATCCTCTCACGATCTCACACTACACAGTTGATCTCAACAGATCACACTCCCTCATAGTTGATCTACACAAGATCACACTCACACAGCAGTAGAAATGGTGCAAGACTCTCTCTCTCTCTTTACAAGTTCCTATGGCAAAGAGAAAGAGTACTGAAGCTGGGAAGTGAACTCACACAAGAAACACAGAGAAAAACCACAGAAAACAGAGTTTGAAAATTTTTCTTAGAAAACAGCGTCTCTCTGGTTTTTTAGCAGAAGTTAGGGCAACTTAGAAGATGAAGGAGAAAGGGTTTAAATAGGATAGATTAATCATTTTAAAATTATAACCCAATCTTCCCAATTAA
Organism: Asparagus officinalis; assembly: GCF_001876935.1. Taxonomy (NCBI): domain Eukaryota; kingdom Viridiplantae; phylum Streptophyta; class Magnoliopsida; order Asparagales; family Asparagaceae; genus Asparagus; species Asparagus officinalis. The sequence goes on along the minus strand of NC_033795.1, from coordinate 75,725,952 downwards.
GAAAGTAATCTCCTATTCAGACTATTGCCACAGACTGTGCCAAACACAGTTAAGTGATAGCACAGTAACCAAGGCAACCGACCGTTTGAAAAAGCTCTCAGTTGACCGAATAAACTTTCGATCGACCGCCAGAACGTTCGGTCGACTGAAAAGATGAATCCGGTCGACCGACGGAAAATCTGGTCGACCGCGAGCAGCTTTGAAAATACAGAAAACAAGCAGAGACATCATCGGTCGACCGGTGCGGTCGACCGATAGAAAAATCAAGATTTCGGTCGACCGCACCGGTCGACCGACGACCTTTCTAGAGCCCAGTGATGAATGATATAAAGTGCGGTCGACCGGTGCGGTCGACCGCATTCTGATATTCTCCAGAATGGTATTTTGACTTAAACAAAAATATTTAGAAAATATTTATTTGACCTCTGAAAATTATGAAACTTTATAAAATGAAAATGTGTGTGTGAGTCCCAATAGCTTCAAGTAAAATCAGTAACTCTTTGCCTACATTCTAGCACTAGAGAGAAAATAGAAAAACAAGCTAATATCCTCACATAGAATACAGTTCTTGAATCTTGATATAGCTTTAAGTTTGATGAAGCTTCTTTATGAATTTGTTGTTCTTGAAATAACATTGCTTCATCACTATACCTCCTCCTCCTTTGGATATCATCGTTGTAGCGTATATTCCATCCAATCTTCCATTAGTGGCACTAACAAGCTTGATAAATGAATTCACTACATTTGCACTCAATAAGCCATTAGTACCATTAATGGTGGTTGTAAACATCATCAAAACATAAGGGCTAACAGGTCTGGACCTCAGCAGCAGCAGGGCCCTCATAAGAAGGGATCCCAACAGGATCAGAGAGAACAGCAGCAGCAACAGCGCAAATTCCGGGGAACTTGTTTTAACTGTCGTAAGGTCGGTCATAAGGCATTAGAGTGCCGCAATGCACCAACAAGAACTCAGCAGAGAAATGGTCCGAATCAGCAGCAGCAGAAGACTAAGGGGCATGCTCTAGTAGTTCAGGAGGTTCCCCAGGGGCAGATTGTCCCATATTCTCCAGCACCAGCGACAGAGCAGTCTTCATCCACCGGCAGAGTATATGCAGTAGTTCTGCATGATAATGGACCAAGCAGATCAGTTGTGGGGGGTACGTCCCTCATAAATCCTTTTCCCGCCCGTATTCTTTTCGATTTGGGAGTTTCGTGTTCTTTCATTTCGTACGCTTTTATGACTAGACTCCAAATCATAGCTCAGCCTCTAGACATCCCATTATTAGTTTTTCATCCCTTTAGGTAGGGTATCGCTTCTGGAGAGCGTTTGTAGAATGTGTATTTATTAGTCTAGGTGAGTCGGAGTTTGTCATAGATTTGATAGTGTTGCATGTGTCCGAGTTCGATGTCATCCTTGGTATGGATTGGTTGTCTTCCTATCATATTAGTATTGACTGCTTTACGAAGACAGTCAAGTTGCTGGATGAGTTATTAGTTCAGGGTTTTATTTGTCGGAGTCATTCTCCGTGGGGCGCACCGGTCCTCTTCGTGAAGAAGAAGGACGGTAGTATGAGATTATGCATAGATTATAGAGAGTTGAACAAGGTCACTATCCGGAATAGGTACCCACTACCTAGGATTGATGACTTGTTTGACCAGTTGCAGGGTGCGCAGTATTTCTCGAAGATTGATCTTCGTTCTGGCTATCATCAGTTGCGGGTTCGGGAGATGGATATTCCCAAGACCGCCTTTCTTACTAGATATGGATCTTTTGAGTTCTTGGTCATGCCATTTGGGTTGACCAATGCACCCGCGGTATTCATGAATTTGATGACCCGGGTTTTCCGTCCCTTCTTAGATCAGTTTGTGATCGTCTTCATCGATGATATACTCATTTACTCGAGATCCGAGGCAAAACACGAGGAGCATCTGTGTGTAGCTTTGAAGACTCTGCAGGATCACCAGTTGTATGCTAAGTTCAGTAAGTGTGAGTTTTGGCTTTCAGAAGTCAGATTTCTCGGTCATGTTATCAGTCGAGAGGGTATAGCAGTGGATCCGGCTAAGGTCGCAGCAGTCCTTGATTGGGAGCCACCGAAGACGGTGACAGAGATTCGTAGCTTTTTGGGTTTAGTTGGATATTATAGGAAGTTTATTCAGGACTTCTCGAAGATTTCGGCACCGATTACACACCTTACGAAGAAGGGTGTACAGTTCATATGGAGCATGGAGTGCCAGAAGACCTTTGATATTTTAAAGGCTAAGTTGACTACAGTGCCGGTTTGACTATTCCAAGCAGCGACAGGACATTCGTAGTATATACAGATGCATCGTTGGCAGGCTTAGGAGGCGTATTGATGCAAACTCAGAGGGTAGTAGCTTATATCTCATGACAGTTAAGGGTGCATGAGCAGAACTATCCCACTCATGACTTAGAGTTAGCAGCAGTGGTATTTGTACTGAAGTCATGGATGCACTACTTATATAGAGTGTAGTTTGAGTTGTTTACAGACCATCAGAGTCTGAAGTACCTCTTTTCTCAGAAGGAACTCAATCAGAGACAGAGGAGGTGGGTTGAGTTTATCAAGGACTACGAGTTCGCGATTCAGTATCATCCGGGGAAGGCAAACGTTGTAGCAGATGCCTTAAGCAGGAAGCGTCGACATCGGATTTTGGCTTTGAGGTATTCACTACATCGGGATCTTATCACTCTTAGCCAGTTTGATTTTAAACCCGAGATTGGAGGAACCAGTGCACTATAGGGAGCTGTGTCAGGGCAGCCAGCTTGGAGAGACAGAGTTGTCAGAACTATGTGGAAAACTATTGAATTCAAATCCAGAAGGAGAAAATTTCCAAAGCGCCTAAGACTGATTGGGCCGTTGGAGCAGATGGAAGTCTACGGATGAAGGATAGACTGATTATGGCAACCAGTGTAGAGCTTAAGAAGGAGTTGCTAAATGAAGCACATCGTACTCAGTTCATAGTACATCCAGGGACCCCTAAGATGTACAAGGACCTAAAGAGACACCTTTGGATGGAGTGTTATGCATAGGAAGATTTCAAAGTATGTAGCCAAGTATCTTACCTGTCAATGAGTAAAGGCGGAACATCAGAGACCAGTAGGATCACGTCAGCTTTTAACCATTTCGGAGTAGAAGTGGGCGGACATTTCTATGGACCTTATTGTAGAGTTGTCAAAATCGAAGAAAGAGAATGATTCGATTTGGGTGGAAATAGATAGACTGATGAAGTCAATACATTTTATTCCAGCGAGGACTAACTATACAGCTGAGATGTATGTGAGGATACTTATTCAAGAGACTATTCGACTTCATGGAGTTCCAGATGCGATAGCATCAGATTGAGATTTCAGTGTTCATTCCACATTTTTGGAAGGGTTTCCGGGATTCTTTTGGGTAACAGATTTATTGTACTGTAGTGTATTTCATCCATAGATGGATGGTCAGACGGAGATAGTAAATTAGATGTTGGAAAACAGGTGGCGGGCTTGTGTCATTGACTTTCAAGATAGCTGGGAAGATTATATTCCACTGATAGAGTTCGTTTAGGACAATAATTATCAAGCGACAATCGGTATGACCCCGTATGAAGCAACGTACGGGAGGCCTTGCAAAATCGACTATATGTTGGATAGAGCCGGAGAAGAGTTTAATACTTGGGCCAGAGCTTATGAGACAGATTACAGAGAAAGTAACATTTATCAGAGATCAGATTCTAGCTGCTTAGAGTTAGCAAAAGAACTATACTAATAAGAGACAAAGACCCTCGAAGTTTCGAATTGGAGATCCAGTTATGCTGAAGGTATCGCATAGGAAAGGTGTGTAGCAATTCGGGAGACGAAAAAAGGTTACGATGAGATACATTGGACCGTATCAGATTTTGGAGAGCATTGGAGCTGTGCCATACAGACTAGATCTTCTAGCATCGATGTCTAGTATACACAATGTATTTCATGTTTTTATGCTTAAGAAACAATTACGTGATGAAAAACAGTAGTGAGTGTTGAACGCACTAGAGATTGAGCTTCATGAGGATTTGACTACTGTCGAGATTCCAGTTCGTATTCTTGCCAGAGAGGACAAGAGACTTAGAAACAAGGTAATCCCCTTGGTGAAAGTTCAGTGGAACCGAGGAGGTGTTGAAGAGATTTCTTGGGAGCGCGAAGAGGATTTGCGTCGCGACTATCCACACCTGTTTGAACAGGTAAATTAAATTTTTATGATATGTATCTTATATGATATTTAGACATTTGGTTATATTTGCATTTAACACTAGAATGAGAATATTCTCGCTTAATTCTTAATCCTTCGGAACACATGGTATATATATGGGGGGTTCCTTGTTTGGATTTTTCACCCGATGTACTAGTTCCACTAGATTAGGGTTTGAGCGGGAGTATTACCATTTTAGATCGTTAAGTATAAATATCTCTATATGTTTATTTGGAAGTTCATGTTGTGAGATGCATATAGTTTCTGAATTTCGAGGACGAAATTCTTCTAAGGGGGGAAGAATGTAGAACCCCGTAATTTTTATATGAATATATATGAATTTTTAGTAAATAAATAATTCTTTTATGATAAATAGCTTGAGGTCATTGATGTACATGATAACAAGTTATTTGAGATGATATAAGAGTATGGGTGTAGAGTTTTGTGTGATGGTTTTGCAAATAAGCAAAACATGCACAAAAACTGAATTTTTCCAGATCAGTCGACACATCAGTCGACTGACTGTATCAGTCAACTGATACGCTGATTTCCAGTTTTTACAGGTTTCGGGTCTGTTTTGTTTTGGTTCGGGTTTGGGTCGGGGATTTCCAGTTTTTACAGGTTTCGGGTCTGTTTTGTTTTGGTTCGGGTTTGGGTCGGGTTTAGCTGTTCGTATATATTCCCTCTCACCCAAAATCACCCCTCTCATCTTCAGACCTGAGAAAACCCTAGCCCCCTCTCCCCTATCTAAAACCCTAGTTTTGTTCTTGGTGATTTGGGGGAGAACTTGGAGGATTTTCGGCGAAATCTTCACATTGCAGCAAAGGGGATCCACACTCTCTCAGATCCAGGAGCTTCTCATCACCCCAGAGGCGAGTAACATCTCGCCCAACCTTGTCCTATTTTTCTAAACGATTTCAAAGGGTTTTTATGAGTTTTGATGAGCCAAAAATGTAATTTTTATACAAAGGATTGATTTTTATAGCATATAGTGGGAAGATATGTGATTTCAGAATGTTAAAAACCCACCAACGTTTTGTAAATCGAAGATCTAGATCTGAAATGTTTTTACAAGAGATTTAACATGAGTTTTGTTTTAAAAATGTTTTAAAACATAAATACACATATTTAAGGTTTTGTTTATGTTTTCACACATGAAATTTTTGTTTCAGTTTAGTTCATACATGTTAATATCAGTATTTGAATGTTTGGGATTGATGGAGATGAGTTTGGGTCAAATTTTGGGTAAACAACAACCTGTGCAGAGTTTCTGCAGTCGATCGGTCGGCTGATCAGTCGACCGACGGGCAAATTTTCAGTTATCAGTCGACTGATCAGTCGACTGACAGACTGATTGTGTTTTCCCAGCTCCGCAGTCGACAGATCGGTCAACTTGTAAGCTGAGGCTATGCTGCCTGAGCTTGTCAGTCGACACATGAGTCGACTGACGTCATCAGTCGACACATCAGTCGACTGATGCGTTGTTTTACAAATTCTTAAATTTGTTTGAGTTGCTGTTCGGGGTTGCCTCGATGACCTGACACTAGTTCACCATGCTAATGATTTATCTGTATATGTGGGTTGACTTTTGACACAAGTTCAGACATGTACACCGAGATGCGGGCGAGTTTGGATTATGTATATCTGTCAGCATATACTTTTCACAGTTACACAATCCTCGTGTTGGACTATGATCCATAGAAGTTCTTGTGTTGGACTAAAAATCCATTTCAGTCCTCGTGTTGAACTATGATCCATAGAAGTCCTCGTGTTGGACTAAAATCCATTTCAGTCCTCGTGTTGGACTATAATCCATAGAAGTCCTCGTGTTGGACAATTGCCACTTATTCCATGTGTTTAGAAACCACCGTATCTAGTTCCTGTATCAGACATATTTTTTAACCCTGTATATGACTTTCTCACAGGAGTTTATGACATGACACTTATGTAGATTATAACATGGCATACATGTAAGTAATAACATGATGCTCATGTAAGCTATGACATGGCACTGTATTTATGCTCTGAGATTAGTTGTATTTCTTTTATTATTGTTTCATGTACTAGAACCTCAGGTTTAGTGTTTAGGGATTTATAATTTGAGATACAAGGTATATACATGAGGGTTTCCTTGTTTGGATTATTTCGCTCGACGTACCTATGCTCGTGTTGTAAATTTCTAAATACTAAAATCCTCTTTAGTAAGATTGATCGATGATTTCTAGATACATTTTCTTCCATACTCAAAATTTGACCAAAATTTATTTTATACCTAGTTGGTTAAAACATCCGTTATATCTACTGTTGCCACATAGATTTTTCTTCAACCCAACTCAGTAGATAGTCTGTATTTTGTTTATTTTCATTTTTTAAAAAGGAAAAACTTTCTTTGAGCATATGCCAAGGTTTTATCCCCTAGGAACTTATAAAGGAGTGTGTCAAGACAAACTCCCCAGGATAAGCTAATATCAATCACACGAGAGCACAAAAAATATCAAGAACACACAAACACAAAGATATATGTGGTTCAGCTTATAGCCTACGTTCACGGGCGAAGGAGGAGAAAAGTTTTACTAATTGTGAGGAATACAAAATGGATCTCTCAATCACTCAATCCTAAATAACATCACAAAATCCTAATACAACTCTCAACTAAAGGAACAAAGAGAAGAATATCAAATAGACTTCACAAAAGAACTTTCTCTTCTTGATTGGTGCTCTGAAGATTGATGATGATTATTGGCTTGAAAGACTGTTCTTATATAGCCTTGAAGATCCCAGCTCATTGTTGTCTAAGGAATAAGAGTTCTAACAGGAATAGATGTCCATATGTCCTAAAACCCAATAAGAGTCCAAGTAGGAATAAACCTCTAATATGATTGGTTGTGTAAAGTCTAATGTAAGTAGGACTCTTGATCAAAACAAACCAACCTAAAAAGGAACTACCAAAGCAATATGAATTTGAGTATTTGAGGCAACTTATAACAAATCTTCACATTGCCTCAAATGTGTTGAAGATTCCTCACTCCAAAATAAGCTAACTTACTACATCTTCTCTAATAGCCCCGTAGGGCATCTAAGTGCGGCACGTATTGATCAAGTCCAAGCCCGGCTTGAACTTTCCACCTAAAAGAGGCCTCCTCAACAAATCGACTGAATTGTCCGCACGACGACCGTAAATATTAGCGAATCATCACCCGAAGTAGCTCCTGAATAGCTGAAGGGCACAAAATTGTCAACCGACGATGCATAAGCTATCGTATCTTCATATCTTCGCGGTGGTCGGATATCTCGTCTAGACCGATCTCTAGCAATAGTGTATTCCTACACTTCCTGTAGCTGCTGAGGTGCTTCATCTACTTGAACAGGGTCTGGCTATTGAACTCCCGTAGTCTTATCCTGCTGAAGAGATGAATCATGAATTTCTAACTTCATCTTATGTACTGTAGTGCGCGCCTTATCAACAACTAAAACCGATGATCATTTCTAGTGGAACATAATAGATTCATCAAAAGTAATATCACGGCTAATAATAATCTTAGGAGACTTCGGATTAGGACACCACAACCTAAAACTCTTAACACCTGATGCATAACCTATGAATATGCACTTCTTCACTCGTGGCTCAAGTTTCCCTTGACTAACATGCACATATGCAGGGCAACCAAATATTTTAAGATTAAAATAATGCGTAGGCTTACCGGACCAAACCTCCTCTGGAGTTTTACAACTAATAGCAGTAAATGACGACCCATTCACTAAGTAACAAGCCGTAATCACTGCTTCCGCCCAGTATTCATTGCTTAAACATGCATTGAACATCATACAACGAGCTTTCTCCAATAAGGTTCTATTCATATGTTCTGCCACTCCATTCTATTGCGGTATGCGAGGGACTGTATGATGTCTAACGATTCCCTCCTTCTTGCATAACTCATTAAATTCTCCTCCACAAAACTCAATGCCATTATCAGTTCTAAGCCTCTTAAACAGTTTCCCAGTCAGCTTCTCAATCAAAGACTTCCACTGCTTGAAAGTCACAAACACATCATCTTTATGTCTCAAAAAGTAGACCCAAACCTTCTGGAGTAGTCATAGTAGGTTGTCTAAAAATTACTGCAGATAGTTGATCCTCATCAGTGTGAAGATGGAGAAGAAAGATGGTGGGCTCCAGAATCTTCATTTCTTCGAGAACCAAATATAAGGATTACAAGCTGATGATCCTTGCAGAACTTGAGAAAAGATATTACAATTGACGATCTCTTTAAGGCCAAACGCGAAGGTCAACCTTTGCGTTTCTAATTCCAAACGCAGAGGTCATTCCCGCGTTTCAACAACAAAACACGAAGGTCATTCCCGCATTTCAACAACAAAATGTGGAGGTCATTCTCGTGTTTCAACAACAAAACGTGGAGCTCATCAGCGCGTTTCAAGCTCAAAACGCGGAGCTCATCACCGCATTCTAAGTTCAAAACACGGAGCTCACCTCCGCGTGTCATGTGCTAGATGCGAAACTCATTCAGAACGCGAACCTCGCGTTTGACCAATTCAAATATGTTCTAAACAGTTCCAAAACCGTTTTCCACGAAATGGGACATTACAGCTAGTAAAAGTGTGTTTTCTTTTTAATAAGTGTGATTGCTTTATTGCCAGCAGTTCTTGTATGAAAGGTCTGAGATGATATGTAAAATGACACTTACATGTTTAAGTGAAGAATTTGATAGCCAGAGAAGGATAACTGGTTCTTTTTCCTTTTTTTTCTTTTTTTGTTGCTTCTGATTCATTTTGTAATTCATTTTTGACATTAAGCATGTTGATTTTTTTGCTGCAAAATTGATCCCATGCGCCTCATTGAAAAGCCTTCCCTTTTGCCATTGTATGAAGCATAGCAACATAGGATATAAGAACTTCCTAAGAGCTTTCATATGGTTAACAATAAAACAAAGTGCTATTTTTACTTGGAATAACTTAAGAAAACATATGTGGCAGGATCCTAACATTTGCCTCTTGTCTGGGGATGATGAGGATTCAATTGATCGCCTCGTGTTTTTGTGTCAACCAAGCAACAATATTTGTAAGGCATTCATGCACATTTGTGGAGTAACACAACTACCTTCTTTGTATGCTGTTGGTAACCTTGGTAGTGGTTACACGCACAAGGATTCCAGAGTCATTTGGAGTATTACATCTTTACCGTGTGTAGGCGTCAAAAATTACCTATAGGTCCGCGCACGCAGCTTGAGACAGAGAAAAGATGATGAACATCGCTATCCAAGTCACAGAAGCTCATTTGATATTGACAAGTGCATGAAGTGGGTCGACGAACTATGTGAAGCAACGGAACTACAGAACAACGAGGAAACGAACTGATCGGGAGCTCCGCGTTACTTACAAAAGACAAAATGCCTTTCATGTCCCATCCACTCTATAGATGATTCAATTATGGGAGCTTGTAGATCTTCTCGATGGCTTTCCGATGCATCTTGAATCGCATGATTCCGAGTTCGGACGATGAAGATACGGTGAAAACGGACAAAACGCGCAGGACTACGTTCCGGGCCTCGGCGAGACACCCAGAGGTGTCTCGGCCAACCCGAGACACCCAAAGGTGTCTCGTCTTGGCCAAGCTGAGACACCATCCGAGACACCCATTGGTGTCTCGGCCAAGCCGAGACAACCAAAGATGTCTTGGACCTTATAGAGTGATTTTGGCCATGATTTGCTTCGAATCGGAAGAATCTCAAAACATTAAAGTTGTAGATCTACTTGTTGTAGGCATCGAAAATTGCCTATAGGTCTCCACAAACGGTTCAGTGTTAATGAGCGACGATGAACGTCACTATCCGATCCACATGAGTCTAATCGACGTCGACGAACGACTGAAGTGAATCGACGAGCCACGTGAGTTTATAGGATTTCGGAACAACCAACACCGGGACCAATCGGGGACCCGGCACTGTTCACAAAAAGGACAACGCCCCTCATGCCTCGACCACTCTACAGATAATCCAATCACCAGAGCGGATCGAACTCTTCGTCATGCATCCAACGCACCCGGAATCACTCAAATCCAAGTCCGGACGAAGAATCTACAGGGAAACAAACAAAATACACCTAAACGGAGTCCCGGCCAGTCGAAATACCCCGGGGTGTCTAGGAAAAGCCTAGACACCCCAGGGGTGTAGGGGTGTCTCGGATTTTTGGAGACACCCCAAGGGTGTCCCAGATCTGTGCGGACACCCCTGGGGTGTCCTAGATCTGTGCGGACGCCCCCCCTCTTGTTTTCCTATAAATAGGACCCCCTTACCTCATTTGGAAGGATCTGGATTTTTGGAGAGCCTCGGCGAAGCCCTGCTGCAGCAAACACTGATCGAGCACTTCAACCGAGGAGGAGAGGTCTAAATCAGCCTTCATCACCCGTTCTCATCCTTCCTTAGTATTAGCCTTTAGCGTTAATACTAAGAAGAGCTATTACCTCGCTTTAGCCGAGGTATACGCTTAGAACTTCTAGATCTCACGCGGATCGACGAAGTTCTGTCCGATATTTCTGGATTAGAAGTTTCTAGATCTCACGCGGATCGACGAAACTCTGTCCGATTTATCCGGACCGGATCTGATTGCCCCGGTGGTCCACGGATATCAACATCCCCGTCACAGGCCAAAGACCCACGCAAGCGAGACCGCACCAAAACGGGATCTCGTGTTTATTTTCGATAAAGTTGTAATCTTTGTTTTAGTTGCATTCTTGTTGTAACGTTTGAAGTTGTAACAGATTCAAAAGCAATGAAAACACCGACTTTCACCGAAAACAAGCTGGCGACCACAGTGGGAGCCAACGGCATCGCAACCGACACCGTCGTGACGCAACCGACCCTCAAGATCCGGGTGAACAAAGAGGTCGAGTACGAGTTCGACCAGCAGAAGTACGAAGAATACCTCTCTTCCTCCTCCTCCAGATCCGCCTCTCCAAGTAGGCGAAAGAAGGCATCCTCCTCCAGAGTCGTTCGTGGGACCTTCGGCTCAAAGACCCAAGATCCCTTAGCCATCGCTGCACTTGCACCACGTGGCGACTCCGCGTTGCCCAACGTGGTCAAGATCGCAGATCTGGGCTCCTCCCCTAAGAAGGTGGCTACTGAAGGCGCTCCAGCTGTATCAAAGAGGGCACTCCAAAGGCGGCGTCAACGTCTTGCTCGTCAAATGGCCAAGGCTTTGGAGCCTATGGATGGGGTCCGCTACAGCGAAGATCTCAAAGCGAGACAACGCCAAGAGCAACAAAGGTACATAACCAGCCCCTCCTCTCAAGCAGAAACAAACAAGTGGGTGCGTGTTACAAGGAATCGCTCCACCCTTGAAGAGAGAATCAGGAAGCGCCGTGCACTGCTTGCGCATGCCCGAGCTCTCTTGAAGAAAGCAGAGGAGATGCAGAAAGAAGAGGCGGTCAAGACTCCGCCAAAACTCAAACAAATGTGGATGCTGAAGGCGAATCCAACGCCTAAGACAAGAGTGAAAGAAGTTGCTGCCCAACCTTCACCAAGGCCAAATCCTGTTCCCCTTACCCCGGCACCTCCGGTAGGGTCAGGTATGAACACAGACCCTTCAACCTCCAAGGTTCCTGTGAAAGGTCGCCTCGGTCCCTTAACAGGGAATCGAGGTAAAGTACCTATCAAGGAACGATTGGGTTCGTTGAAAGGTCACCAAGTTACAAATCAAACTAGGGGTCGAATTAATCCCCCCAAGAAAGATGAAAAAGGGAAAGCCCCTATCACCGACCGCATCGGATTGCGAGTCGAAATACAAGAGCCCGTTCAATTTTTATGTTCACAAAAACGTAAACTTGAACGGGCCACTTTTGAGAAAACTAACAAAACATCCCATGCCAAAGGGGAAGCACACTCATCTGAGGATGATGGTGTTTTACCAAGGAGCACATGCCAACACTCTATAGGTTGCTCCAGTTACCAAGCTGATGAGCTGTACTATAGAGCTGGTGGTATGGGGAAATCTCGAAAGAAGTATGTGCAGGACATGGAGTCTCGCTGCCCGTGCGCCAACATAATCAAGGCAGTGCTATCAGAATGCTCCTGTGCTCAAACCCCAAGGAGAATTTCGGTGTTTGACAGAATCTCCACCGGAACGTCTGAAGCTAAGCCTAGGCGTTTCCAGCGAAGAAGAAGGATAGTCAAAGACAGAGAATTCCCGAAGGTCACCATCAACATGGCCAGCAAAGGAGCATCGACAGGGGACAATCCCGAGTCAATCCCGTTGGTACCCTGGTATCTACTCACCTACAGTCCGGAACCATTACACGAGGGACTTATGGTAGAATTCGGACGAGATCACCATCAGAAGACGAAGCATCAGATGCCGGCTCCGCGATTGCTTCGGACAACACAGTATCTAGCGAAGGACAACCCCGCGAGGTACTCATGATCAGTGCCGAGCAGATGAACAAAATCATTCAAGATCCCAGGTTCCTTTGACAGGTCACCTCGGTCCCTTACCGGCGAATCGAGGTAGAGTACCCGTCAAAGAACGACTGGGACCATTGAAAGGTCCCCAAGTTTCAAATCAGACTGGGGGTCGATTTAATCCCCCCAATAAAGAAAACAAAGGGAAAGCCCCTATCACCGACCGCATCGGATTGCGAGTCGAATTAAAAGAGCCCGTTCAGTTCATACGCTCACAAAAGCGTAAGATTGAACGGGCCACTCTTGATAAAACTAACCAAGTGTTGCATTCCCAAGGGGAAGCACACTCATCTGAAGATGAGAGTGTTATACTAAGGGACACCCACCAACACTCTGTAGGGTGCTCCAGCTATCAAGCTGATGAGTTGTACTACAGAGCTGGGGGTGTGGGTAAATCTCGAAAGAGATATGTGCAGGATATGAAGTCCCAATGCCCGTGTGCAAGTATCATCAAGACGGTGCTGTCGGAATGCCGCTGCAACAGTCCCCCAAGAAGAATCTCGGTGTTCGAGAGACTCTCCAAGCCGAGGCATTTCCACAAGAAGAAATTGCTCCGCCAAAAAGACGAGTATTCAAGAGTGTCGGTCAACATGACCGGCCGAGGGGAATCAACACCACACTTCAGCATAGAACAGCTCGCTGAGGTATCCCGGTGTATAGCACGGATGCGGCCCGGAACCAGCGGCCGGAAGGGCTACCAAAGAGTACCAAAGGGCCTCTCTCTGGAAGAAGAAGAATCAGATGCTGATTCAGATACCTGCTCCGCCGTCGCATCAGATGACACGGCTTCAAGTGCGGGCCAGCCGTACGAATCACTCATGATCAGTGCCGAACAAATGAACAAAATGCTTGAAGACGCCCTAACTCGGCAGAAAGAAGCTTTCAAATTCGAGATGGAAATGACCCTACAGCGGATGAGGGAGATGCACGATCAGCAACTCGCAGCTTTGACAACTCATCAAGAGGAGCCCACTCGACCCAATCATCAGAACCAAGAAGAGAATGAACGGGAAGGGAATAATGTCATTATTCCTCCTGTCAACAACGACAACGGAAGTGGTCCGGTAGATGATAATGCCAAAGAAGACCACATTACCTCTCCCCAAAACCACTCGAAAATAGAAACGAGTGAAGACAAAAAGATGAAAGACTTGGAGAGCAAAATCAATGCATTGATGAATGCTCAAGAGGTAAAAAGGTCAGGTATACCGTGTCCATATCCGAGGGAGTGGGAATCCATTCCATATCCGGCAAAGTTTAATCTCATTAACTTTACGCCGTTTGATGGAAAGGGTTCCCCTACCCAACATTTAATCTACTTCAAGTCTCATTTAGGAATTATTTCCGGAAATGAGCCCCTCATGGTGCGGTCATTCGTCGGCACTCTTCGCGGAGCTGCCTTCGACTGGTACCGCCGTCTCAAGCCCGGAAGTATCAACGGCTGGGATGACATGGAGGACATGTTCTTGACCAATTTCTTTGATGATGACACCGAGGTTTCGATCGGCACGCTGTTCGATGAAAAACAGAAGAATGGCGAGACGGTTGAAAACTTCGTGAAGAGATTCCGGAACAAAGCTATGAATTGCAGGGACCCGGTCAGCGAGGAATTCATCCTCGAAACTTGCCACAACAATTTAACATTGGACATCCTTGAAGCCATGGGAACGGCACCGCCAACGACCTGGAAAGACTTGAAGGTGAGAGGGGAAAGAGCCGAGCGACTCCTCAAAAGGAAGAAGGCTGAAAGGGGCCAAATACCAAACAGTGTCCCACAACAGAAGAACTTTACCCCTAGGGGTAAGGGGAAAACACAAGCAAATGCTGTAGATGCGAATCAAGTGTTTGAGGTGCAAGCACAGCCGCAACAGCCACAGCAGCAACAGAGGGCGCCTCAACAATCGAGATGGCAACAACAGCCCCAAAGGCAAAAGGCCGCGGAGCCGAGGTTCCCAAAGACCTACTCGTTCAAGGAGGATGAAATCCCGGGTATCTTCAAATACCTCGTTCAGAACAACAAGATCAAGTTGCCACCGATTCAGGATCAAGAAGATGCCAAGAGGGTCAACGATCCGAAATACTGTGCATTCCACCGAGCGGTGCACCATCCCACCAAGGTATGCTACGCTCTCAAAGATAAGATTCAGGCCCTAATCGATGTTGGGGTTATCACCATGAAGCAGCCCAAAGAGAAGAAAGTGGGTGCAAACATGGTATCCATTAGTTTCGGGACTGTTCCCTCGAGTTGGTTCCAACACGAGCCGGTGATCAATGCAGCAGTGAAGACGGTGAATGATGATCCTCACCAACAGCGCCAGAAAGGGCTCGTGCCACACACAACCCCAAATGGTGAGATTCTGTGGGTTCATCCGGACTTGATCACAGATGAGCAATGGACCGGATCATCATCAAAAAGAAAGTCAAAAGGAAAAGGGAAATCTTGTTATGGAGCTTCTGCCATTCCAGGAGAAGAGGACGACAAAATCCCAACCTTTCCACTGTCTGAAGACGAACAGGAGGTCTTTGCAACCCGAAGCGGGAACGAGTATCACTACAAGTACCCAGACGCTTCCGAGCAATTGGGCACCAAAACCCCTCCTTCCAAAACGTTGGCAGAATTAGGAATCTCAGCAATTCCCCCAACACCCGCATCTGCGGAGAAAGTCCAGCAAAAGGAGAAGGGGAAAGAGCCTCCGCGGCAAGAAGCCCAGAACCCGAGGCAGTCTCGATTCAATCATCCGATTGGTAGAGACAAACCGGGAAATACGAGCTCACCGCCTCATTTCGACATCATGGCGCAGTTGGCCAACATCCCAGCTCGCATAACTCTATACGAGCTGTTGCGCCTTTCAAAGGACACAAGGAAAGCGCTGCAAGAAGCCTTAAGTGACTCTGAAGCTTTTCTGACTCGGATCAAGCCATCTCCAGAAGGACCAGAGCCGTCAGTTCAACAATGCAACCTGGCGGCGCAACACTTTCCCTGCATCTCCTTCACTAAAGAAGATATGCAGACGAAGAATTCAAAGCATGACCGACCGTTGTACTTTACCGGTCACATTGGCTCCAGCGTTGTCAACCGGATCCAAGTCGATCCGGGTTCCGCTGTTAGCATCATGCCATTCCGATTGATGCATCATCTCGGAATCCCGACTAGCAAATTAGCATCCACTGGCACTACGATTTATGGATTCAACACCAGCGGGTCTAGGCCCTTGGGGAAGATCCGAGTCAAGTGCCAGATTGGGGATTTGAGGTCGGAGGTCACTTGTTATGTGATTGACGCGGAAACATCCTATAACTTACTGTTGGGTCGACCTTGGATCCACGGTAACCTTATAGTCCCGTCAACTCTACATCAGTGTCTCAAATATGTAGACACAAACAATGAAGTCAAGACGGTGGTCGCGGATAAGCAACCGTTTAAGGGATTGGAGAATTACTTCACCGATTCCCTTTTATACGGCGCTGAATCCGATACTGAACCATCGGCCCAAGGAACGGACAGCGGAGATGAAGCTGATACCGAACCAGGGCTTGATTATGATGGTGGTTTTGTTCTTAATGACATTGTACCCATTGTAATCAATCTTGACGATGATGAATCATCGGAGAATAGTTGTAACTGGCAACTTGCCGAAGAACTATCAATAAACGATGATTTAGAGTATTTGATGTGTCTGGATGACGTCACTAAAGAGCTTTGTGATAATCCTGACCTACATATGCCTCTTCAGTCATTTTGTCTGACGAAAAAGCAGGTACAAGATCCATGCGGAGCGACGCTTGTCATCCCCGCGGGAAAATGGAGTGGAAAAGAAGTCGTCTACGGCAAAGGAAAAGAAGATCCGACACCCGATCACTTCTTAGAGGAAGAAGAAGACGAAGATAAACCTGCTCCTCATCTATTCAGATATGACGCAAAAGCGCGCGATATGATGGAAAAGTATGGGTATGACTTCACACTCGGAGAAGGTCTTTTCTTTGGTCGAGGCCCACGAGTTCCACCTCGAATGGCCTATGTACCGAAGGGAAAACCCGACGATTATTATCGCTATAAAAGAGGTCTCGGCTACGTCTCCTCGTCCGACGACGAATGTTGCTGGCAAATCATTGATCAGATCGCTAACAAGGCTAGAAACGGGTACTCTTCCGACTCTTCGGCTGGGGGTTCCGACACTAGCCTTGGCGAGACGTTCAAAAGGTTGATGTCAAATATGGTCACGGTCGATCCTACCGCAATAGAGGAAGACGACCAGATGCCAACATGGGAAGATCCTTGGGTTCACCACCTAAACATGCAGTATGGTGATAGGTTCGAGCAAAGAGAGCCTCCTACCGAAGATCAAGTACTCCAGGTGAATATGGGAACTGAGGAAAATCCTAAACCGATATTCATTAGCGATAGTCTTCTACCCGATGAGAAAGAAGAGTTAATCTCTCTTATCAAGGAGTACATTGACGTGTTCGCCTGGAATTATGAAGACATGCCAGGACTCGACCCGAACGTAGCAGTACATCGTCTCAATATCAAGATGGATGCCAAACCAGTCAAACAACAACAAAGACGGTTTCGTCCGCAAATGATGGAGGCGATCGAATCCGAGGTCAAGAAGCTTATTGACTCGGGCTTCGTTCGAGAGGAGCAACATCCAGAATGGCTAGCCAATATTGTCCCAGTCCTTAAGAAGAACGGGAAAGTCAGGATTTGTATCGACTTTCGGGATCTCAACACTGCTTGCCCAAAAGATGATTTTCCCCTCCCCATCACGGATGTCATCATCGACAATACGTGTGGGTTCGAGAGGATGTCTTTCATGGATGGTTTCTCTGGTTATAACCAGATAAAGATGCATCCGGATGATGAAAAGCACACCGCATTCAGAACGCCCCTCGGTGTCTTCTGTTACACAGTTATGCCCTTCGGCTTAAAGAACGCAGGTGCTACATATCAACGAGCTATGTCAAAGATCTTTCAGGATCATCTCCGAAAGACTGTTGAATGCTACGTAGATGATCTGGTCGTGAAAAGTCGTGATAAAAAGGATCACATCAAAGACTTAAAGACCATGTTCGACTTAATGCGAGCCCATCAGTTGAAGATGAATCCTACCAAGTCTTTCCTCGGAATGTCGAGTGGAAAATTCCTGGGATTCGTCGTCACCACCAAAGGTATCCACATCGATCCTGATAAGGTAAAGGCGATCAATGAATTACAACCTCCGAGAAACCTCAGGGAGCTCAGAGGATTGCAGGGGCGATTGGCTTATATCCGTCGGTTCATTTCGAACCTCTCAGGAAAATGCCAACCATTCTCCAGGCTCGCAAAGAAGGGCGTATCATTTGTATGGGATGAAGCTTGTCAGAAAGCATTCGAGAGCATTAAAGAATATCTCTCAAAACCTCCCGTACTCGTTGCACCGAAATCGGGCAAACCGTTCTTGATTTATGTCAAGGCGACGAGCCACTCATTAAGTGCATTGCTTGCACAAGATGACGATAACGGTCACGAGCAGGCAGTGTATTACTTGAGCCGAACCATGGTGGGCGCCGAGTCTCGATATCCTATGATTGAGAGGGAATGCCTCGCCTTGGTGTTCGCCATTCAGAAGATGCGGCATTATTTGGTCGGGCAGACCATTTACGTCATCTCTAAAGTTAATCCGGTTCGAGTATTCATGACTCAACCCGCTTCCATGAGCTGGCGATTAGCGAAATGGGCCTTACTCTTGTCCCAATACGACTTGCATTTCAAGCAACAGAAGTCGGTCAAAGGACAGGCCATATGCGATCTCCTCGCAGCTAATCCAACTACGGATCCTGCCGAGATATATGACGATCTACCCGATGAGGCCCACGAAGTCAACGCAACTTCTCACCAACAAATATGGCGCTTATACTTCGATGGCGCTTCGCGAGCAACTAATGTTGCAAGTGCTCCTGGAAGTTCTAAAATCTCCTCCGGAGTTGGAGTAGTCTTAGTTTCCCCAGGAAAACATGTGATGCCTCGCGCCTACTCGCTAACCGAGCCATGCTCGAATAATGTAGCAGAGTATAACGCACTGATCATAGGACTCAACTTCGCTAAGGAGCTGGGGGTTGAGTATCTCGAAGCCTTCGGCGATTCTCAACTGATAGTCAAGCAGGTTCAAGGAGAATATGAAGTTCGAAGTCAGGATTTAATTCCATACCATAAGATGGCAGTGGAGATAGCGGAATCATTTGAAGGATTCTTCATCGAACATATTCCACGGCTACAGAATACCTATGCAGATGCGTTGGCCGCATTGGCCGTGTCACTAGCGCAGCCTCCCGAAACAGAGCAGTTTGTTACGGTAAGAACTCACCAACTCCTAGTGCCGCTTTACAGTGAAGATGCCGAGGAAGAAGAAGTTCAAGAGGTACACGCTACTCAAATCGAGTTCGAACCACGAGATTGGCGTTTCCCCATCATCGACTACGTCCTGCATGGAATCTTGCCAGAAGATGTGAAGGAAAGAGAGTCAATCCGGCGAAGAGCACCCAGATTCTACTACAATACAGAGAATCGAACGCTATACCGCAGGGGGTACGATGGGTTGCTATTGCGTTGCCTATCAACCAAAGAAGCTGAAGAGGTCCTTAGGGAAGCGCACGAAGGAGAGTGTGGCGCACACCAACCTGGTCCTAAGCTTTATGACCGCATCAGAAGAATGGGGTATTTCTGGCCTTCCATGATGAGTGATGCGATTGCATATGCCCGAAAGTGTGATGCATGTCAAGTGCACGGGAATTATGTACACCAACCTCCGGAGCATCTGCATCCTTCGGTTACGTCATGGCCGTTCGAGACTTGGGGAATGGACATTGTTGGTCCTATAAATCCTCCGTCAGTCAAAGGCGACCGGTTCATTTTGGCAATTACCGATTACTTCTCCAAATGGGCCGAAGCAATTCCACTCAGAGAAGTTAAGACGAGCAACGTCATTGGATTCATCAAGCACCACATCATCTATAGGTATGGTGTTCCAAGACGAATCATACATGACAACGGTCCTCAGTTTGTCAGCAACGCCTTCATAAGGTTCTGCGAAAAGTTTAAAATTCAGGACATCTCGTCGACGGCGTATAATCCTACAGCGAATGGATTAGCTGAAGCCTTCAACAAGACCATCATCAAACTCTTGTCAAAGATCGTGAAGACCAACAAACGAGACTGGAATGACAAGCTTGGCGCAGCTCTATGGGCCTATCGGACCACGGTGCGCACACCAACGGGAGCGACCCCGTATTCACTGGTATACGGATGTGAAGCTGTTCTTCCATTGGAGATCCAAATACCATCTCTTCGGATCGCTCTTTCAACCCAGATGTCGACCGAAGAACAACATCAGAAACGCCTCGAAGAACTCGAGAGGCTTGATGAAGAGCGCCTGGAAGCTCAACAGCATATCGAGTTTTACCAAGCTAGAATCTCTCGAGCCTTCGACAAAAAGGTTCGACAAAGGAGTTTCAAAGAAGGAGATTTGGTTCTAGCTGTGAAACGGCCTATGATCCTAAACTCCAAGAAGAAGGGTAAATTCGAACCCAAATGGGAGGGACCATTCGTAGTGGAGACAGTCTATTCGAGTGGCGCCTATCGCCTTGTCACCAAAGACGGCGACCGGCTCATGATGCCGATAAACGGCAAATTCCTGAAAAGATACTATCCTTAGTATCTTTTTGGATAACCAATGCATCGGGAAGTTCCCGGAAGAATACCACATGGGTATTCTTAGGGATAACCCGGTCATTGTGGAATTGACGAATAAGAACTCTGCATTCGAACGCTGAAGGTCAGAATGTCTCTTCTTATTCCCATCAAATTTTCCAACTCTTATGAGTTACTTTTGTGAGATGAGATCTAATCCTCTGATAGGTTAATCTTTCCTCACCAAACCATCCGCTGATCAAATCAAACGACAGTGGACCCACCAACATTTCCATCTGCCAGTCATTGGCGTGTCTCAAACTCCAGTTTGGTCAAACCTTCCTACAGTTAGGACCAAAGCCAAAATCTCCTCTCGATTCCTTCCATGAACGAGAGGTCCACTTGGAACAGTCAAACCTATAAAAGTTAGGATTGTTTCCGATCTCGCTTAGTCAAGCCTACACATAGTCAAGACTAAGGTCGAGTCACTCCTTTTCGATAAACGAAAATCCACCTTTGTCCCCTTTTTCCACCAAACCTATAAAAGTTAGGGTTGAAATTGGGTCTTCTCCTCAATGAATGAGGGGTTCTTTGGGTTCAAATGACCAATCCTATAAAAGGTAGTGTCGTTCGAACTTTTCCGATTCTCGGAGTGGAGATCCCACTCTTAGTTTCATCCTGCAGGATTCTGGGGGTGGAGATCCCACCTCGAGTTTCCTTTCCGCCTGAAGATAGAATATAAAATTCTTCCTCTTCGGCAACGGGAGATAGAATATAAAATTCTTCCTCTCTCGTTTCTTTTCCACCGGGAGATAGAATATAAAATTCTTCCTCTCTTCGGACCTTTCCGATGCTCGGAGTGGAGATCCCACTCCCAGTTCATCATTCCGGATGCTCGGAGTGGAGATCCCATTCCCAGTTCATCCTTCCAGATACTGGGGGTGGGGAATCCCACCTCAAGTTTCTTTTCCAGCTGAAGATAGAATATAAAATTCTTCCTCTTTAGCACCGGGAGATAGAATATAAAATTCTTCCTCTCCTCGGACCTTTCCGATGCTCGGAGTGGAGATCCCACTCCCAGTTCATCCTTCCAGATACTGGGGGTGGAGAATCCCACCTCGAGTTTCTTTTCCAGCTGAAGATAGAATATAAAATTCTTCCTCTTTAGCACCGGGAGATAGAATATAAAATTCTTCCTCTCCTCGGACCTTTCCGATGCTCGGAGTGGAGACTGGGGGTGGGAATCCTACCTCAAGTTTCCTTTCCAGCGGGAGATAGAATATAAAATTCTTCCTCTCCTATTTTGACACAACTTTCAACTTCCAATCCGCGCACTTGGTGCATGGGGAATTTTATCCTGAATCCTAAGTAGGGATAAGTCAACACCTAACACATGTTGCCGGGTAGCCTATTCCCGTAACAAGGGCAAAGTCTACGTATTCGAAGCCGTAGCATTAAGTCTAAGGGAGTTCATTCCTTTAGCACAACGTTACATGCGGAACGGATTTCGACAATCCGCATGCTAGCCCGATTCGAACGGTAATCGGTAAAGGCGTATCAAACCCGTTGAAGGCTGGGGGTTTGCCAAAAACCCCAAAGTCAACGCCTGACACGCGTCGCCGGGTAGTCTATTCCCGTAAGAAAGACGAAGCCTATGTATTCAAAATCATAGCACAAAGCCTCAGAGAGTTTACTCTCTTAGCACAACGTTACATGTGGAACGGATCTAGACAATCCACATGCTAGCCCGATTCAAACGGTGATCGGTAAAGGCATATCAAACCCGTTGATGGCTGGGGGTTTGCCAAAAATCCCATAAAATCTGTCATTCAGAAGAAATACAGACAAATCACAAGAAAGAAGCAAATGCGGAGTTTCTATTAAACAGGTCAAGTCAAAAGCATACAACAAAGAGCTCATTAGCCCGAAGGCAACTGACGGCTAAGAATATGAGACTTTAAGCTAAAAAGTCTATCTGCATAACTCTGCTCAAGTCCCGCCTGCAGATCTGCTCGGGCAGATTCCTCAGAACAGCTCAAGATCTCCGCAGCTTCACTCTTCAACTTCATCAATCCCTCCTGAGTGGACCCGAACTCCTCGAGTACCCGGTCACGGGAACGCTCTAGTCCGATCAAGTCATCTGCGATAAGAACGGCGGATTCCTCGGCACGCTTCAAGGCCTCCTTCAACCTAGTCGCTTCCTCGCGATTCGAGTCCAAGGAACGGAGTAACTCAGCTTTCTCCCTATCCATCCTCGCCATGTTAGCCATTAGATGCGCAAGGGAGCTCTCGCGTGACTGAAGCTCACGCCCGACGGAAGATCTCAGTTCACGCCACTGCTCCATCCTATGCTCTAACTCAGAGGATACGAAAGAAGAAGCCCCGGTAACCTCCAGTTCCTTCAACTCTCGTATCTCTGACTCCAGGGCAGCGAAATCAGCAGTGAAGGAATCAGTCGGCCTGGGGTGGGTCTGAGGAGCAGGGATATTGAGATTGTTGATTATTTGAGATGAGTGATGAGATAGTTAGTTACCTGACCTCGTTCTTGGTTAAGTATGAGTTCTTGTGAGATACAGACCAGATATGTTTTATTTTCATACCTAGATCGGGGTTAATATTTAATTATCTATAATTCGAGACATATGGTATATACATGAGGGTTTCCTTGTTTGGATTATTTCGCTCGACGTACTACGTCTCTTGTTGTAGATTTTTAAGTATTAATTCCATCTAGTATGATCTTGTTACTTGGATGATTAATCTGATCGCTAGTTGCATGATCGACTTGTTACTTGGTTGATTTTCTTGGATTTATTATGATTATTCTATTCTAGTAGTAAATTATATTTAGATTATTAGTATTTCAGTTGTATGTTTCTATTGTTATTACCATTATTGCATTGGTCACACGACCGTTCTATTCTTCCTTTCGGGATCTTGCCGTGCGCCATGCACCTGACGTACACCTGTTTTCTCTGGTGTACGTCAGATTTAGAGGACAGACATGTTCAGTTCGGAGTCGTACAGGAGCCAGAGGATCCCCCGCAGGAGTACTCTGTAGACCGAGCAGAAGAAGCCGAAGCCTAGTCATTTCTTTTATCAACTGTTTGTCCTTAGTTTACTTTTCTAGCATTCCTATTTCCGCCTGATCGTTGTATTTTATATTTTCCAGTATTTT
>NC_033795.1:75701084-75701411 GCF_001876935.1 Asparagus officinalis | reverse complement strand
GATGATTTCTTCAGCAAGAGGGCACAGTTTACTGTAGTAGTATGGAAAGAGCTCTGCATCATAGGCTCCTACTAAATGAAACAATACACACTGTAATTGAGAACTTTGCTTTGAGCAGTAGCTTCATGAGCTCCATTAGTGACAAAGCCAAAATTTGAAAGACACTTAGTGAGAGCAGTATCTATATATATGAGATATAAAATGATCTGTCATAATATTCATCTTAAGTATTGTTGTTAGTTGACATTCTTAAAGTCATTTTTTTTCATAATTACCAAGGAAAAATTGGTCATAGGAGCCGCACCTAACTTGACTTATTCAGTGCAT
>NC_033795.1:75699723-75700084 GCF_001876935.1 Asparagus officinalis | reverse complement strand
CTCCGGTTATTTCTCCTTGCCCGCTCTCCGCTGCGTTTACGACAGCTCGGATACGAGGAAGAGCATCCTCGAGCCTTTGAAGCTCGTCGTTCATTCGGCTTCGCCGAGCAAAAAACTGGTCTGCTGCATAGTTAAACCCAACCTCCACCAACTTCTCAATGATTTTGCTTGCAATCACATCTCCGACTACCACCATATTTGATTCTTTTTTCCTCCCTCTTCGTTTTTCTCTTTTGTTAATAGTAGGTGTAGGTTGGGAAATCTTGCGGGTGTTATTGAGATGGTGATTATCAACTTGTTAAGCAGTGCAGTAAATAAACGAAAAACACAAGATAAAGGGTTCCAGCCAAGCATCCACTTC
>NC_033795.1:75697817-75698723 GCF_001876935.1 Asparagus officinalis | reverse complement strand
AAAAAATGCAACACGCTCTTATTTGTCAGGACTGATTTTTGAGAAACAGAAGCATGCTAGTCTTCTCCAATTTGCAGATAAATTTTTTTCTCCCTCTTGCTCTATTAATATGTGGATCAATGGTTCACATAAAATAGAAATCCGGGAGGGTCTTAAAAGAGCAATCCTGTTATTTTCCCCATAAGTATTAGTTTAAACTAGTTGAATTGTTAAAGTTTCCTCCCGAACAAGCCATTAATCTCAGTTACCTTTTGATATATAGAAATCAGACTCTATTCAAATTAAACAAGCTTAAGTACTTATAGGACAACTCTAGTGAATAAAAGTGCAAAATATAGAAAGGAAACACATACATATAGCATGACAACGAGTGAATCTTTCGGTACAAAACCGAGCTAGTAATTTACAAGTCTTTCAGAGTAAGGTAGGAATGATCCATATAGGGGGAGGCCAATGCAAGTGCTGTCCAAGATTGGGTACCATTCTTCACATCAAACACGCCCATCTCACGTGGCTCGTGTTCGAGGTTGTCAAAGACGTCAAAGTAGTATTCGTCTGTGAAGTAGATGCAGTTCCCTCCAAGCTCTGGAAATTTTGTTGCGGAGTCGGAAAATGAGGTTATTAATTACAATAACCTCATTGCAGAGTGAAACCTTTGAATTCACTGAGATTATCCCATGATGTGTTTTTTAATCATATCTAGAAGAACAAACAAGTCTGAAGACAGTCCCCAATCCCTTAAAAAACACATCATGTGATGGTGTCTGCAACAAACTGTTCACTCACCGTACCCCCTCAATCACCCTCATGTCCAATCGAAGACAACTCATTGCCTATGGCTTTAATAGAAGAAAAAGAAAGGTGCTTGGCCTTAATAAAAAATAATTGACGCTTGACTTCAATAAA
>NC_033795.1:75694936-75696817 GCF_001876935.1 Asparagus officinalis | reverse complement strand
TATATATTAAAAGTACTATATAATGAATATTATATATTAAAAGTACTATATAATGAATATTAAAAGTACTATATAATGAAATCTATTCTTACATATAAACCCTCTAAAGTGATTTTTTGCGCATTACTTATCTCTCAAGAACTACTAATTGAATGTGACGTTAGATTAAAACTTTCATCTACATGCCTATGTTCTTAGGATTTAGCCTTGAAAAAATAACGGCACATTACTGTAAGATCTAGAAGAACTGTTAAATAATCTACGATCAGCTACGGAGTTACAATTATCAATTCATAATCACCCACGTAAATTACATGCCGCACATTTGACAATGACTAGGTATGTAATGCTAATCAGGAAGTACTAGTCGCGCTAACGTAGGGATGCAGCAGGCGATTTGGTTGAAATGTCACGCGATGTCTTAGAATTATGTGTTAGGTATATCCTAACAATGATTCATAGGTAACCTCACCCAACCCTGGCTCACATTGATAAGATTTAATACTTCAGAAATATGTAAATCCAATTAAGTTGTTACGAAAGGCTAAATAAATAAACCAACATTTCCCAAGGGCATAAATGCAAAAAAAAAGGACATTCGCTCTTTTTGTGACCATTTCCAAGTCAAAACCCACCTCCTATCTCTGCAGCTCCCAGGCTGCCACTGTATACCGAAACACGCTTCCTTCCCCTCCAAACCCCGAAACGACTACAAATAAATACCTGCACTTCTCTCATCCCATTCCCCACTCAAAAACTCTCCTCTTCTTCTTCCTCCTCCAATCAATCCCAATGGTTCATCGCCGCTCAGACTCCTCTGAGTCCAACCACCTCCTCCCCCTCGTCCACTCCGATCCCAAAAAGCCCAAATCGGCCCATCATCTCCTCCTCCTCCTCCTCTTCCTCTTCTCCGTTCTCTCTTTCACCTTCCTACGCGTTCCAACCGGCAACATCAGCGACGATGCCCTCGGCGCAGATTCATCCCCCGCCCCCTGCTCTACAGTCGCCAACAGCACCATCTGCTGCGACCGCACCGCGAAGCGCACCGACGTGTGCTACATGCGCGGCGACGTGCGCACGGAGGCGAGCTCTTCCTCCGTCTTTCTTTTCAACTCCAACACCACACGGCAGGAGAGGATAAGACCCTACACTCGCAAATGGGAGGCCGACACCATGAGCAGGATCGACGAGCTCCGCCTTCGCCCGACCAACGAAACCGGCTCGGCTTGCGACGTGGTCCACGACGTCCCGGCGGTGTTCTTCTCGACCGGTGGGTACACCGGGAATGTCTACCACGAGTTCAACGATGGGATAATCCCTCTCTATGTAACTTCGCAGAAGTTCAATAGGAAAGTCGTGTTCGTGATATTGGAGTATCACGACTGGTGGGTAAGCAAGTACGCGAACATCCTCTCCAGGCTCTCCGATTTCGACCCCATCGACTTCGGCAGCGATAAGAGGGTACACTGCTTCCCTGAGGCCATAGTAGGCCTCAAGATTCACGACGAGCTCGCCATCGATTCGACCAAGATGGAGAACAATAAGACTATTCGAGACTTTCGAAACCTGCTCGATGAGTCTTACAAGCCAAGAATCGAGCACATCAAACAAGAAGAAGGAGGTGCAGATAACAAGCAGCAACGGATACGGACACCCGATTCACGGCCCAGACTCGTGGTCGTGTCACGAAACGGGTCGAGAGGGATCGAGAACGAGCCCGAATTGGTGAACCTGGCGGCCAAAATCGGGTTCAGGGTCGAAGTCCTCCGCCCTGACAGAACGACTGAGCTCGCCAAGATATACCGATCGCTGAACTCCTCTGACGTGATGATTGGAGTTCACGGGGCCGCGATGACGCACCTCTTGTTCATGAGACCCGGC
>NC_033795.1:75693396-75693936 GCF_001876935.1 Asparagus officinalis | reverse complement strand
AATATGATTCAACCATGTGCCATATTGTCTAGCGGGTGAAGCTCGCAGAATTGATCGAAAAGATTTTTTCCCATTCCATGCAAGTAGTATTGTACTCCAGTACCAGTACGTGGCCAAAAATTATGCCAAGCATTCTGCTTTAATATCTACATTTGGACTTGTAGAGAATCACAATAAATTGTTGATGAGAAATCACAATGTTAGACTAGTTGGCTAACGAGTTATGTTTGGAGCACATGCTACAATTCAGAAAATTACTTATATGCGTGGACAAGGGGGAGGCTATGAACATAGTAGGAGATCTTATCATGTAGCCAGTTTTGGATTTTAAACCATCGACTGAATACAATTCAACAAGTAACATTGTACTCTTACAATAGTACAACTAAAAATGGCTACAGGATTATGATCTAATCCTTGCATTAGTAGTTGTTAAAAACACAACCAGCTGTTGTGAGAAACCATAATGCAAGTTTAATTGGTTCACACGTAGTGCCTGAAGCACATGTCATAATTCAAACTAATATTCATAAGCTTGGA
>NC_033795.1:75691993-75692746 GCF_001876935.1 Asparagus officinalis | reverse complement strand
AAAGTGGCAATTGAGGCTGAGCTGAACTCGCTAAAGTATTTTGAACCTGTAGTTCATATATCCCTGCAGGATATAAATGGGTCTTCGTAAGAAAAATAAATGAGAATTGTAAGGTGGTAAGATATAAAGTGAGATTCATAGCTCAATGGGTTCACGCAGAGACCCGACATCGATTTAGATATAAATTATTCTCCTATTAGTGATTGTATTACGTTCCGCAAGTTAATACCTATGGCAGAAACTATGAATTTATATATGCAGTATATGTACGTCATGACCATATTTTTATATGTGTCATTAGACGCTAATATTTTTATATGAAAGTCCCTGATGGACTTAAAATTCCTGAATTGAGAGAAAACGAGAATTGTAACATGTATAGCATTAAATTGTAAAGGTCGTTATACGACTTGAAACAGTCGGGTAGAATGTGGTATAACTGACTGAGTGAGTTCCTCCTGAAGAGGAGATATGCAAATAATGATGTCTGCCATTGTGTGTTTATAAAGAAATCCAAAAATGGCTTCTGTATCATCTCAGTCTATGTTGATGATATAAATGTTATTGAAACGCACAAGGATCTTACAGAAGCTAGCTCATGCCTAAAGATGGAGTTTGAAATGAAAGACTTGGGAAAAACCAAGTTTTGTCTCGGCCTACAGATTGAGCATTTCCCAGAACGAATTTTTCTACACCAGTCGACCTACGTGAAAAAGGTTTTGGAAAGATTTTATATGGATAAATCTCATCCAC
>NC_033795.1:75680986-75690993 GCF_001876935.1 Asparagus officinalis | reverse complement strand
ATAATCCAGCGGCTATCAATATACAGCAATTGATGTCATGAAATACAAAGGACTAATAATAAATTATGGCCAAAAACAATACATTGCTAAAGATATATAAGTCAAACCAAAAAAACGTTGAAAATAATAAAAAATAAAATAAATAGTTTACCGAGACAAGGAGAAGTATAGACTCAAAAGTAGTTCGAAAAATGACCGACAAAACCAAAAAAATTTGCTCTTTTCATATGAGTCAAAAATAAATCTCAACTTGTGAACGATAATGAAATCAAAGGGAAAATATGGACAAACACTCAAGGAATAAGTCTCAATAGATAAAAGTAGTTATATATGTGATCTAAATTATCCATTCTATTGGCTTACACTGAGATAGGCATACTGACCATGGTGAACCCTGCATGGGCCACCCTAATTTTCAT
This sequence comes from Asparagus officinalis, assembly GCF_001876935.1. NCBI lineage: Eukaryota > Viridiplantae > Streptophyta > Magnoliopsida > Asparagales > Asparagaceae > Asparagus > Asparagus officinalis. The sequence continues at coordinate 75,690,574 of NC_033795.1, read as the reverse complement.
GCCAAGAGCCACCGTTGATCGCGTGGGCGTACCAGTCAATATATCCGCCGGATCAAGAAATCGTGAACCATAGGATCCACTAATACAGTAAAAGCCTACGGATAGGAGATTAGAGAGTCAACACACCCGGTCATTTTACTCTACGCATTTTAAATCTATTTATAACCAACTCCAATTAAAGACGAATCATCACAGCTCATTAGTTGGTCTCCGTCGACTTGAGTCATAGCCCAAGATTCACACGGGAATATAGATGAACACACATAATAATATTTACATAGCACATAAAGACATCCAGGATATAATATGGTAGGTTTCAAACATGGACCCTTTATTAACATTATCTAACCAAATTGAAATCTGAAGGAGATAACAAAAACACTGATTAAAGAAATGCGGAGGCCGTGGAGGGGGGCCGATATAGGCCGTTCTTTCTTAGGATAGTATGAGATATTTTCCTGTATTAAATTCCTGCCAAGAGATATCACTCTAAGTTTAGAATGTCATCATGCTTCATGGTTGATTATTCAATGTAGTCTCGATTACCCGCTCAGACAATTCATGGATCACCCCCGCGGAATATTTTTTACCTTTGGCTAGAGACAACAGCGCTCTCAAGCAACTTAAGAGGCTTAAAACTGTGTAGACCGCAGGGTTCAACGCGCGGAGTCGAAACGCGTTGCGGATCAAACAGTCAACGGGTACGACGTTCGATAACCGCTAGGTCAACCGCGCGGTCAACGCGACGTAAGCGGCTAGGGTACATACACAAGCAGCCGGTCCGCAGTTGCGATCACAGTCACGTACGACGATTCGAACGCCTGGGTCACGCTGGTCAGTCACGGCGTAACCTATGGGTCACGCTAATTAAGCGCGTTAACGGATCAAAGCAGTCAACGGTACGACGTTAAACAACGCGTGATGTCGCTAGGGCAGGCTACGGACAAGGTCCTAACAGCAACAAAAGGCAACCTTTAGCATCGCAATCAGGATTCGACCGGTCCGGGCTATAGTTGCCGGTTTTTGGGCATAGAATAACCTCACCTAGGGTCACCAACAGTCGGTCAACGGGGCGTACCGGCCTAAGGAATCAAGGCAGTCCCGCGTTGCGACGCAAAAAAGTCATTGAACAGTGATCTGAAACCCATGCAGTCAGCGCGCAAACGATGTGACGAAGATAGTCGTTCTAAGATCAACTCAATGAAGCCCGACGCAGACCAGCGCTAAATCAGTTTCAGAAGGAGGCTGAACCAGAACCCAAACCAGCGCTGACAGACCAAAACCAGGATAAGAACTAGCCGAAACCAGGGCTGAATACGCAGCTAAACCAGTTCTTGAACCAGTCTTAGAAGCCAAAGGGCGGTTCAGTTCGTTAGGACACGACCTAACTTGCGGCAATAAGGTATACGAGTATAAACTATTCCTTATTTTTGTTGAGAAGTTTCTGGAGAGTATTTTTCTAAAAATATTCTTAAGGATAACTCCAACAACACTCCGACAGACGTATGAAGTATTAAACTATGTCAAACGCCGAGACGAAACGCGTATTGTAAAATAGAGACTCAACGCGCAAGCAATCCGATGGTCAGTTCTAAATGTTGAACAGCAAAACACGAGCTAGAAGATTAAAAAATGCAGGAATCCGACTTAATACAAGTTCAAAATTCCAACAACGGTCAGACAATAAATGCAGGGCACCGGAAACCCTTTCAGACATTTGTCGACAAAGCACGGCGAATAACCTGGAGGATAAAAGAATCGAGAACAGAAGCCTATTCAAAAGTCGGCGTCATACTCGATGAAGGTTGGGAAATCATATGCCAAAGTATTCCAGGACGTCTTCTATAGAAAAGAACGAGCTGGAAAATACTTTGGAGGGGGTATCTTGTAGCGTATAAAAATTTCGCTATCAGGTCCTCTGAACACAGCTCGGCAGCGGTGAATTCGACCAAACCAAGGAACCATCGGTGAACGTATCTAAAAACGAGCGTTGGACCACAAACATCGAAGCTAAGTGAGTATGCGACGAAGCAGATTAAACGAGCGACGAAGGTTTAAACACGAAGAAGTGGCGGATTTACTGGGCCAAAATCAGGATACGGAGCTAGCCAATCAAGAGTTCGAATCAACAACGAAGCTTGGATAAACCGCGGCGAAACGTAGAAAAACGGTAAAAAGGCAAACACCTGGAGGACTCGCCAAAAACCGAGGCGACACTCAAGAGGTGGCGTCGGTGCCGAGCACTCTAGTGGCTCGGCCAAATCGCGAGCCACCAAGAGGTGGCTGCGGCCTGGTGGCCGAGCCACTCATAGATGGCTCGGCCAAACGAGGCGCACCTAGTAGGTGGCTCGTGGCGAGCCACCTGGGCTAAGCCCAGATATGGGACCCAGATCTGAGCCCAGATCTGGTCTTGAATGCCTATAAATAGGCTTGGTAGGCTCATTGTTTGGGAGCGTTGGAAGTTTTGGAAGCCGAAACTTTGCTGGATTGAGAAATCACCTTCGATTTTCAAGCTTTGAGACTTGGCATTTTCAGATCTGGTTCTTCGCGAGATCCACGTCAAAAAAGGCAGGAGTTCGAGAGATAGAGATCAGATCGGCTGAAAAATCCACACGGTAATACTACCGGATCAAAACTTGTTTTTGATACGAGAAGGCTTATTATTTCCTTGTGAAATAATACCGCCACGGCTTGTTTATTTCCTTCGTGAAAAACACCCGTTCTACGTGTAGATCGCGACTCAGGATCCAAGATCGCGCGGTGAGTGCCACGGAATTAACCCGGCGCTGGCAAAGAACGCCACAAAGCGAGAGACCGAAAACAGGATCCGCGATTCGTTCGACATAAAAGGACAGTTGTAAATTTTTATTTCTCCTTTTGATTTTGTTGTAACCGTATCTTATACAAAAGACGGGCGGATCTTTGTAACCGAAAAACTGTTTAACAAACGAAATGGCAATGGACATCAAAATGAGTGAAAATTTTTGCCTGGTAACACCTGAGGGGGGGTGATTAACGGTCTTATGCCTAAATCTAATCCGATTTATGGCCAATTAAAACTAATTTAAAAATTATTCTTGGGCAAGATCGATATACAAGAGTTATAAACAAGAATAGCAATATGAACAAAGGGTAATATATCCTAGCAATGGGGAGATATATGGTAAAATATATGCAAGGATGATATAAAATAACAATAGTAGGGTAAATAATCAACTAGATAGTGGGCAATATAACAAACATGCAATATCATGCGATACTAGAGATGACATAAAAATAAGTGTCTCAATTGCACATCACAAACAAATGAATGATCACGGAGTTTCGGAGACAATTTCCGTCCTACGTCTCCGCTCCCACTGCCGCTGGGGAGAAATCCACTATCAACAACCGGGTTTGGGGATACGCCTTACCGCGAATAGCGTTACACCGGCTTCACAATTTCGTTTCCGGAGCTTCGGTCCGCCACGACCTACGTCTCCACTCTCACCTCGAGGCGATCTCTAATATCACAATCGGTTCATACGCTCTACGCGAATATATGTATATACCTCACAATATGGTTTTTCTACTAAACGGCGAAAACTCTACAAATCTCACAATGTAACAAATACAACAAAGTTTGTTGCTATAACAATATATAGAACTGCAAGTATGGCTCACTCTCATTGTTAACAGACTCCCCACAACACCAAAATTATATTAAGTATGAAAATACAATAAGCTCAATGTTGGTGTGTGTAAGCAATGGGAAAATCACTCATAAACTCAATGTAAACCGCTAGGCTTGATAAGAATGATAAGGCAAGCAAATAATTAATACAAAGCTAGTATTTGAGTTTAGAGAAAATTCTTCTCTGAAGAACACAAGATTGAGAGATGGATGTAAGAATGAAGGCCCAAATAATGTAGATAATCTCCTCACTTGTGAGAAACTTCTTCGACAAACTTTAAAACACACATAAACAAAGCTTTAAAACGCTTGTTAAACTTGTTTTAAAACATTTCTAAGTCCTTATGAAAGATGAGAGCAAGGGTATCTTGATACATTCAAAACTTCAGTTAATAAAGCGCCTAAGGAATGACCAAAAAACCCACAAACAAACAAAACAGAAAACTAGCGCGTTACTGTGGCAAATCGGCTCTTTGATAAGTCGAACTTATGAGTCGAGCTTATGAGTCTATCTTTGAAGTTCGACTTATATGAGTCGACTCAGTAGAAGAAAAAACACTAACTTTGCTAGCACTTTCAAATAAGTCCGACTTATGAGTCGACTTATGAGTCGACTTATACGTCACAAACCATGTGAGTGAAAATGCACATCTAGCCGAAAAACTCAAACTTTAAAACCGCATGTTTAAAAATATCAAATAAATTTGCCAAAAATTGTAAAAATTTGGGGAAATAGTTTTATAAACATGTTAATTAACATGTTACAAAAAGAATTTTTGGAAAATTGCATTCCCTCAAATAGTAAAAACTCATCATTTTACAAAAACTACTTCAAAAATGAAAATAAGCGATATGAATTTTAACATTTTGCGCAAAACCATGTTTTGAAACTGTTACAAAAATGATTTTATAGACTTAATGAAAGATGTATATAAATGATTGTTAAGTCATAAACCAAATAACTCAACATTTTTCTCAAAATTGCATATTTGCAAACTTAATCAAAAAGGAAGCATTTGATTTCATTATAATATAAAAATATGTTAATGATGAAATGCATATATATGTATATAAATAATGAAACAAAATGTATTTTTTCCAAATTATATTCATTTGTTTTATAATTATACTTGAAAATAGTAAAACCAATATATATATAAATATGAAACAAGAATGTATTTTCCAATTATATTGCATTTGTTTTTATAAATATAAACTTGAAAATAGTAAAACCAATATATATATATATATAGTATATATATATATATATATATAATATATATTATATAGTATATATATATATTATATATATATATATATATATATATACCGACTTTAGAGCACGCTAGTGTCGAGTTGGCTGAACGGTAATGTCTTTAAGTTGGTTTGAAATCACGCGCCCATGGATGTGGGGTAGAATGGAACGCTATGTGGAACGTCTATTCGTCTGTTTATTTGCTCTAACGTCAGGGTTGGACTAAAGATGCTCTCGTGTCGGCCGCATTCCAATCCATGATATTGGAATTCTTTTCCATAGAAAAGAAAGAATTTTGGACAAGATTCAACTATCCTAGGCGCGCGACAACTCGACGTAAGTCTTGATTGTCGGTCTCGATGTTGGCCCTTTCAGGGTGCGGAAAAACACCTCGAGTGAGCATCAAAAATACATAACGCCAAACTAGCACCACACACAAGATACGCTCTAATCAGCCCATCACTTCTACTCTTTTAGTGAATCCTTTCATTTTGAGAGCGGAGCAGGTCAGAAGCGAGGGCATAAAGAGCCACCATTTGATAACGATTGCCTGGTAGTCAAACCATCTCAAGGTTGCTAATCCTACTTTCTCATTTCTCTCCGTACTGATTCCTTTCGCTTCCAATCGCTATCATGAATGGAAAGGAACATTTACCTATTTATATAGATTTATATAACGGATCGTATGATAGGTCACAAATTGGGAGAATTCGCGCCTACTCTGACTTTCGCGAGATATAAGAAACCAATACTTGTATGTGTGTATGTGATTTGAGCTTAAAGTATTGAACGCACATAATATAAACCTAAACTAAATTACCCAAGCTTGATCTTGATCTTCAATAAGCTTGACTTGGTAAACTTACGGATAAAGCTTGAACTTGTATATTTAACCTTTAACTTGAATGTACATTGCTTCACTCTACTATTCTGCTAACCTCCATTGGATATGATCGTGAATGTGTAATTCCATCCATCCTTCAACGTATTGTTTGTCTAGAATAAATACAAGAACACAAACACTAGACAAATAATATTAGTAGTAAATTGTTTATGGAAGCGCTCGTAAATCTTCAACAGGCTCTAGGACAAATCCGGTTGTCGCTCGCCAAATCAGTAGCCCACAACATATTGAAGGAGAAGACGACGATGGGGCTTATGGAAGCGCTCACGAAGATGTACGAGCAACCGTCGGCAGCAAACAAGGTGCATCTCGTCAAGACTCTTTTCACCTGCAGATGGCAGAAAGGACGGTCCTTTCACGATGGCCTCAGCGAGTCAACACAAATGTTGACAGCTTATCTCCGTAGACATCACGTTCGATACGAAGTGCAGGCCTTTTACTAACAATCCAGTTCGATAGTTGGGCATAATGTGACGGCAATCAGCAATTAAGACGGGAAGAAAAGTTAAAGCGAGTGAGTGGTTAGCAATGATTCTATCGCGAGAGGTTAGAAGGAAATCGGCCGAAATAAGAAGGCTCAGTTTACCCTAATTTCGAGCAAGGGAAGGCAGAATCCAGAAAAAGAAAAACCAGAACGAATGATCGATAACTCAGTGAAGAGAGGTCAAACTCGAAGTTACCTATCAAAGGAAATGTTGGAACCTAACGCCAGGAGGGCCATTCTTCCCAGTCTGCAAAGAGTCCAAAAGGATGCGTGGAGGCAGAGCTCATATCGTGCAGGATAGCTTGATCCGTGCTATGGATAGCAAGCTCGATTCTGGGGTCCCATCAACTCAGGAGCTCTTTCACGCCATTGCTAAACAGGAAGTTTCTTCCAGAAATTATGTAGAAGGGACCTTGGAAAAGTTGATTGGGGAAATAACGAGCCCCGTAATATTGTTTGAAAGGGTGAAATGTAGATTCAGATAAAGGCTCTAAGTGGACCTTGAAGAAATGTAGCACGTGTCCGAAGCTGAAGAGGATCTTGTTTGGGGAAAAGCTTGGAACAGAAGGTATTTTCGACATCACAAGGGTCGGGAAAATCCCCACCGGTACGATGATATTGCTCGAGGCAACAGACTAGAAACTCTTTATCTTACCCTTACTGCGATGACCCCTTTGCAATTAAGCTGTAAGAGAGTATAGATCTATGGACAACTAGGCTAGGACACATGAGCGAAAAGGGGATGAGAGATCTTTACATTCAACAGGGAAAAGCTAACCGGGAATCGACCCGTGAAAGTTGGGGTTGGAAAATTGCATCTTTGGAAAGCAGAAGAGGGTAGTTTTCAGAAGTGGAAGGCCACCTAAGGCTCAGAAGCTAAAGAGTTTGATTCATACAGATGTAATGGGGTCCACCAGTGTGTCTTCTTTGCGGTTCGAGATATTATGTCACCTCTACGACGATCACTCGAAGAAGTGGTCTACTTCATGAAGCACAATCAGAGTTTCGATCTTCCAAGAATGAAGGCCATGAAGAGAACAAAGACAGATCCGAAGGAGTGTCTGAGATCAGACAATGGTGAGAAAATATGAGCTGACGGTTTAAGAGGTCCAAATGGATTCGCTTAATGAGAGGCTACTCCACGACGAACTATAGTAAACATCATACAGAGAGGAGAACAGGAACCCTGACAGAGCGTGCAGGAGCATACGATATACATGTAGGTCTTGCGCTAAGACATTTTGGACGGATGGCATGTGCATATGGCAGCTTACCTATAAATCACGGCCATCAGTCCATTAGAATTTGGATTCCAGAGGAGGTTTAGGAGTGCAAGAAGATAAATCTCTCAGCACTTACAAGTATTGTTTGTGACTTATGTTCTATCAGGACCATGTCAGAGAACAAGCTAGAACTAAGTCACAGAATTGCACATTCATTGGATACGACATTGATGAGTTCGGGTATCGTCTTTGGGATGAGAAGAACAGGAATATCATCAAAAACAGGGACGTGATATTCAATGAGGAGGTGATGTGCAAGAATATGAAAAATGCTAAGGATAGCCAAAGTAGTGGGAGCAGCATTTCAGATACAGAAGGATCTGAGTACATGGATATAGAGGAACTTCTAGATAGGGGTGATGATATTTGTTCTGATTAAAGAATGGAGGAGGCTCCAGGTGCAGAAGAAACTACCCAGGGTGTGGAGCTTAGGAGGTCATCCAGGGTACCCAAACCAAATCCTAAATATCTTTCATCTCTTGACTACTTATTATTGACAGATAGCGGTGAGCCGGAGTACTTGGATGAAGAAATCTATATGAAGCAGCCTGTTGGCTTCATTGAAGAAGGAAAGAAAGAGATGATGTGCAAGCTCAAGAAGAGCTTATATTGTTTGAAACAGGCTCCGAGACAGTGGTATAAGAAGTTTGATAACTTCATGCAGAACAATGGCTATAGAAGATGCAATTCGGATCATTGCTGTTATTTCAAAAGGTTCGAGTCCAGCTTTATTATTTTGTTATTATATGTTGATGACATGTTGGTAGCAGGACCGTGTTTAGAAGATATAAACTGTTTGAAGAAACACCTAGCAAATAAATTTGTAATGAATGATCTGGGTGCAGCGAAACAGATTCTAGGGATACGAATCAGTAGGGATGAAGCTGAAGGGACATTGAGATTGAGCCAAGCTGAATACATTGAGAAGATACTTCAGAGGTTTAACATGCAGAATGCTAAAATTATTAGCACGCCCCTTGGAAGTTAGTTCAAGCTATCTGAAAAGCAATCGCCTAAGACAGATACAGATAGAGAGCATATGAGTAGGGTGACATATTCTTCGGCCATTGGGAGTCTCATGTACGCGATGGTTTGCACGAGGCCAGACATCGCCCATGCAGTGGGAGTTGTGAGCAGGTTTGCTAGCAATCCAGGGAAGCAGCACTAGGAGGCCGTGAAGTGGATATTGCGGTACTTGAGGGGAACAATAAATAAACCACTATGTTTCAGGAGGAAGGAGTTGGTGCTGCAGGGATACGTGGATGCGGACTTCGTCGGTGATCATGATACGAGGCGAAGCACCACGGGGTGTGTTTATACCTTAGCATCGACAGCAGTGAGCTAGGTCTCACGTCTACAAAAGATTGTGACTTTATCTACAACCGAGACTGAGTATGTCGTGGTGACCGAAGCAAGCAAGGAAATGATCTGGTTGAACGGGTGCTTGGAAGTGTTGGATCTGAAGCAAGGGAGAGGAGTTCTTTATTATGATAGTCAGAGCGCTATACATCTTATCAAGAATCTAGTATATCATGCCAGAACGAAGTACATCAACATCAAATATCATTTTATACGCTCGCTAGTTGAAGACGAAAAGTTACACTTAATGAAGATTTTGGGGAGTCAAAATCCGGCGGACATGTTGACGAAGGCAGTCACCATTGAGAAATTGGAGTTGTCAACTTTAGTTGGCCTTCACGAGTAGAAGACGAAGGCGGAGCCACACTATGAGGATCGACGAGATCGTCGGGATATTGTTGATTGAAGAAAGAATTTTTCCGGGGAGGAAAAGATACATACGAAGAAGAGGAGAGTTCGGGTGAACTCACTGAAGGCACTTTGGTCTCCAAGTGGGAGATTGTTTGTCTAAAGTGTAGACCCAAAATCAAAGCCAAATTGGAATCATGAAGAACACATCTCAAAAGGTCTAGAAAAACTACCAGACTGATCCACGGTCGACTGCGAGTCTACGGCGGTCGACCGCGAACG
>NC_033795.1:75674470-75679986 GCF_001876935.1 Asparagus officinalis | reverse complement strand
GGGTGAATTTATCAGTTTCTTATCAGTTTCCTTGTCGGGTTTCAGGTTCTAGTTTAGAGTTTTAGATACTATCAGTTCAATATCCTAAAACTTCAGCTCCTTGTAATCGGCAAGCTTGAAATCTGATTTGTACATAACTCCACAAAGAAGATTGAAATCTGATTTGTACATATCAGAAGGCAAGCTTTCTGCTTTATTAGTTTCACCAAGAAGAAAATAATCACCATCACCATCCTTGAGAGGTACAAATGCTTGGACAATTCAAAGGACCCGTAGTGAGGAGAGAGCCTTATAAATACTAAAGACCGTCAGTCTCTTGTAATCGGCAAAAAGCAATTTCCGTGTGTGGTATCCGACAATTTGACTGAAACATGGTATTTGATTTAGTATAAGTTACTGTTGTGTATATTCCAATTCTCAGTCCAAACGACGTCTATGTCGTTTTCTTGTGACATCTTACTGAGATACGGGGATAGTGGCGCTTAAGGCGATTTCCGTGCGTGATGCATGTTGGATTTTTTTGTCAAAACTACTTTCCAAAATAATTAAGTTTTCAAACTATATATATTCTTGGCTTTCAAGTGGTGGTGTCGTTGAACGCTGGAAACATACTGGGAGCAGAAGATAACAGGCCTATTCCCAAATGAGAATCCATAATTCGAAGAAAAATAATGATAGGGACACTCTCACAACCACACTCTCTCTCTATCTATAGTGGTAGTGGGACTCTTGGCTGTTCGTTTCGTCTTGTGTTTGGTTTATTTTTAAAGGTAAGAAATGAGATGAAATGAGATGAGTTGCATGATAAAAATAATATTTTATTGGATGTTATGGGTGAGTTTTAGAGATGAAAATGGATAAAAATATTATTTTATTGATTTCCTTGTACCGATTTTCTTTTCTTTGATTTTAGGATACCAACCAAACGGGCCCTTAGAAGTAGGGCTGGGCATATTCGGTTCGGTTCGGTTTTATGCCCAATCCGCATCCAATCCGAATTTTTCGGATGCTCAAAACTCTCATCCAGATCCAGATTTTTTCCCCTTCATCCGAATATTCAGTCCAACCGAAATTTGGTTCGGTTCGGTTCGGTTTCGGTTTTAAATTTGCAAAGAGTTCTATCCAAAGACTTCTGTTGTGAATTTGCAAGCTGGGCATTGTCCTCATGATGAGGTTCCTGAGCTCGCCAACAAAGCTTTATTAGACTGGTTATCATCTTTAGAATAAAGTTTTGAGTTGATATAATTACGCAGAGAACTGATGTTTTAAAGATGTTGTTCATATAATACAGCATGCTTATCTCTTGTAAGTATCATGTACATAACACATTTTGTGATTGATTTGAATCTTATGTAACTCTCAAGATCTTTTCTGCGAAATTTTTTAACTAAAGTTTAAGTTTATTTAATTACACGGGGGAGTGATGTTTTGTATGATATTGTTCATATAATGTAGCATATGCATCTTTTGTAAGTGCATCATGTGCATAACAAATTTTCTGGATTGATTTGAATCTTTACTTAGTTCTCAAAGATATTTTTCTGTGATATTGCTGTACTCATTGCTTGAAACTGCTCCTTGCGCCGTTTGAATCTATTGGATGATAACAGGAAAAGTTTTGAGGTATAAGTTTAGTCTCTAAACTGCCCAACAAAATTCGGGTCGGTTTTTTTTGGGCGGTTCAGGGGTTCAAACCGGATCCAAACCGATTTAATTCAGTTCGGACGGTTTAGAGACTTCTTCTCATCCATTTAATTCGGTTCGGTTAACCGGTTCATTTTTTCGGGCGGTTTTTTCGGTTGAACCGGTTTTTTTTTGTTTTTGCCCACCCCTACTTAGAAGAACACTTAGTAGTTCTTTACGGTCAAAGCCATCAAGAGCACCCCTTCCTGGTAAGTTCAGTTGCAAATGAAAACGCGCCTGATAGTACAGTGCAACACCTTAACAATTGTGATGGGGACTGTGGGACCGCTCCACAGAAACACAAGAATACCACAAAGCTGCAAGCAACAGGATTTGATTTGCAATTAAGGGCCGTGTTCGTTGTGTTGGCCTTAAAAAAAATGGGAAATCAACGAAATTAGAAACACTATTCTCTAAGAAAAATGGGTTTTTGATTGTTTTGGATTGGCTAAAAAGGAAGAAATCAAAGAAATGGAGATGACGATGAGTATGAGTTGTCACATATTATGGATGATGTGAGTGATTTTATTAGAAAACTTAGTTTTTGTATGTGATTCAGGTTCTGGCGAGAAAAAAATAAGGAGAAATGAATTATAAGAAACGCTTTCGCTTGTAGGTTTTTGATTGTTCTTTTGTTTTGGTTCATCTTAAAAAATATAGAAATGAAATGGAGGAGAGATGAGTTGTCATGTCATCTATTGGGTGATGTGAAGAAAGATTAAGAAAATGTTTTCACACTTTTGGATGAAAAACAAGAAATGAAGATGTTTATGAATGAGGTGAACTTGTTATAATATTTTATCGAGTGATGTGAGTTGATTTTAAAAATGATTAAAAAAAGGAGATGAGTTGGTGATGTTTTGGATGAAAAATAATTATTTTATTAGATGTGATGGGAATAGTTTGTTGATGAAATAATATTTTATTAGATGCTGGTGGATGAGTTGTTAGATGAAAATAATATTTTATTAGATGTGGTGGATGAGTGGGTTAGATGAAAAAATTTTTATTAGATATGTGGATAAGTTATTGGATGAAAATAATATTTATTTGATGTTGAGGGTAGTAGGGATGGAAATGAAGAAATTGGATTATTTGAGATTTCGCACCTTTTCCATTTCCATTTCTTTGTTTTTAGGGAAATAAACGAACATGCCCTAAAAGTATAACAAAAGTACCACTAACTTTTGTACTCCATTATTTAAGTTTGAAGAAAAAAGTTAATCAAAGTTAGACAGAAGAAAAATGTTAGTTAAAAGAAACAACCAAAGATTAAGAAAGAGTTTGGAAGAATCAGGCAATAAGCAGCAAACAAACTTTCAATGAAACGCGGGAATCGCATTAGGTAAGTGGGGAAGCAAAAAAAAGGAAGGGAGAAAGTGTTACGTCGCCTCCTCCCTCTTTTGAAATCAAAAGTTAGGCAGACTAACTTTCGTCAGAAGTTAGTCGGCCTAACTTTTGACAAAGAGAAAAACGTGATGAAAAAATAATAAAAAATAAAATGAAATATAGTGGGTCCCGCATAAATTTAATGCTATAAATAGCCTTCGGCAGAGAGAATGATAAAAAAACAACAACAAAAACGAAATATATATATATATATATATATATATATATATATATATATATTGCAAAATTTAGCCGGTGCTCGAAGGAACATTGCTTGAACCGAAAGGTTTTAACAGATCAAATAAATCGTTATCTTGACCAAAAGGTCTTATAGATCGAGGAGATCTTGACAGTACTTGGTTGGTGCACACCATTTGTAATATCCCTAGTGATAATAAGTCTAAGTTATTATTTGTTTAAATAAATATCCAAACAATGGAGTTAACAATATTTATCTATAAATATAAGTGTGTAAGAGGAATTTTATGCAAAGAAAGAATAATAGTTATGGTGACATATTTTTGCTTATTTAGGGGTTTGTTACAACTAGATTTTTTGTTAAGGTGTTTGTTGGAAATGGAAATCCTTATAGGCCTATAAAACAAAGGGAGAAAACCCTAGCTTTGGTTTGCATAAGCCGGAAAAAAAAAAAGGAAAACCCTACCTGCGTCCTTTTGATAACCGACCGGCTACCGAAAAAAAAATCAAAGAAGAAGGAGAACTGGATAATGTATATGTTATTTTATTAGAGTTTATTGAACAATTCAGAGAACTGATTTCTTGTCTTCACATCGGGCGCTCTTCTCCTGGGATCATGATTATGTCTTAGGCTTGAAAAAGGTAAGTGATTCGTTGATTTGTTGATTTATCAATACCTTCTAAAATGTAATAATAACAGTAGCAATTATATACATTGATTCATGTTTTCTTTGGCCCCATAAAAGAAAATTATTAAATGAATAGGCTTCCCTAGATAGTGCTTGGGTCTGCGGTTCATGGAAAAACAACTGCAAGTAGTAAGCATCTTAGAATGGAAGTGATTGTGAAATCCAATAAATCATTTATGTAGTGTTTAACAACAATTAAAATCCATTGATTATTATTTCAAATTTTATTCCATAGGAATTTCTAGTGGCTCCTCGAAAGCATCGTGAGAGTTAAATTTTGGATTGTCGGTTGGATTAAGGTAAGTGGTGAATTTGTACATTATTCGCTGCGTATTTTTCATATAAAATTTGATTAACTATATGTAAGTTTGTTCTGATGGAATATATTCTTTTTTATGGTTTCTCTCATACTAATCATTGATTGGATTATTACACGTGGTTATTTGGTATAAGCCTATGCTTATTTTCTTTGTCAATTGTTATGTCTTTTCATATAGTAGTAGGTTGAGATGCATATGTGGTTGATTGATTTCACTATTGGTTGGCCTTAGCAATTTTGTATAATGTATTTAGTTTTACGGACTTCGTTTAATTTTCTTAGAGCATATGCATCTCAAGTCAATATACCGGTATATGTCGGATATTTACGGACTTCGTTTAATTTTCTTAGAGCATATGCATCTCAAGTCAATATACCGGTATATGTCGGATATAAGCAAGTTATTAAAACAGGGCTCAATATGCCTATATGAGGTTTCTATTTTTGCGCTAAGAGCCCAAGTTTGGGTCTCATCGTCCCCACCACGGGCTTTATAATAGTGGGGTTTGCCAAGTCAACCGGAGTATCGAAGTGTTGACCGCATTGAGACGTGACATGCTTATTTCCATTGCATATATATATATATATATATATTTTAAAAGTGTTGCATTATAGATTTTACTATTTTAGTATTTCGCTTATCAAGTCAATTTATTTTAGTTTTGCAAAACCAATGTTTAATGTATAAATTTATTCACTTATTGAGTTGTGAACTCATTGTGTTGTTTTCATTCTTTTCAGAGACTCGGGATTAGGTGGAATTGAGGATTTGCCAAATTCTTAGAACGAAGCAAAGAATATAATTTGAGATTGTTATTGTCTTCTAGGCGAATGTTAAATAAAGTCTTTAATATTTAGTTGATGAATTGAGAGATTTGTAATAATGAGATTCTTTTTTTAGGTTGAGATTTATTTGGAGTTCAGGAATATTTATTTTTATCAAGTTAATTGGCTTAGTTTGACTTTTGGGATTATAGAGAATATTTGTTGTTGGTTTTAGTTCAATGAAAAGATTTGTTTTAGTGGTCTTTTAATGAATGTATATTTTGGAGGACTTTTCACAGGTTTAGTCCGGCTCTAATATTCCTTTTAGGTTCGGAAATTGGGGTCGTGACACCATTGTACTGTATTGCTGTTCCTGAAAAAAATTTGACTTTGGGATCCTTGCACCGGAGTAGACCAAATATTACTTTAAGCACAGAGTTTCACAAACGCACAACAGCTAAAAAAATACACCA
>NC_033795.1:75654664-75673470 GCF_001876935.1 Asparagus officinalis | reverse complement strand
TATAATATAATATTTTAAATACGAGAAAAATTTATTTAAATACATATCAAAATTCACGGTTGTTACATCTAGCCCACACCTTGCTAGTTCTAAACCCAACAAGGGTTTTTCACATGCACACTTGTTAATTCTTGCTTCTGCGTTAGTTCTAGCTTGTAATGCCCTAGTTCTAGCTTGTATACAACCAGTTCTAGCCCACACCTTGCTAGTTCTAAACCCAACAAGGGTTTTTTACATGCACACTTGTTAATTCTTGCTTCTGCGTTAGTTCTAGCTTGTATTACCCTAGTTCTAGCTTGTATACAGCCAGTTCTAGCCCACACCTTGCTAGTTCTAAACCCAGCCTTCGTATTTTACCTTCACACTTGAGAATAAACTACAGAAATTTCTCAGAGCCTTCACAGTTACTTAACAGGGCCATGTTCCTTTAAATTTTAATTTAAAAAAAAAACAATGTGACAGACTAGAAGCATGAACAAGAAAAATATTTGAAACATAAAGGAGCAAAATCCATAGCTAAGCAAGGATTCCAAAGTCTTACGGATGAAATATGATATGTATCTAAATTGTCCAATATATTCTTACTAGTAGAAACTCGGGACCGGGACCTGCATGGGCCACCAAAAAAACCTGTCACGCCCCGCTTCCCAAAATACCGTGGAATCGGGACGTGAACAAGCCCGCGACGTATTAGATTGAGAAGAAATATACACTATCTTTTTTTTTTCTTTTTCTTTTCTTCTCAATCCAATACGCTAAGCGTCTAGAAATGAATACAACGCGAAGTCACAGGTCCCCGATCACACATAGCAAGAATACAATGAACAACTCAGAATGGAAAAGATACATATCACAAATGAATATCATCCAAGAAAATATGGGTCAAACGTACCCTTATTACAACAACAGTTCAACTAGGAAATAAGAAATACATAGTCCATAATAAAAGGAAATAAAATAACTAAATCTATCATCAAACTAAAGAAAAGTACGGTAAACGAGTTCTAATGTCCAACTACTACTACAGAAGAAAATCACTACGCTTCAGTTGGTTCTTCTACTCCTTCTGCAAGACACCCCTGCTAAGAATCTTCTGGCTCCTGTACGATCCCGTACTGAGGCTGCTCATCTCCTAAATCTGACGTACACCCAGAAAATAGGAGTACGTCAGCGTGTGGAACACACGGCAAGATCCCCCAAGGCAGGAACAGATACAATAATAGTAATGATAAAATATGCGTGGTCAATGCTATAACAGAAATAGAAATAGACCATGTGATGATAATAATAACGTTAGAGGCATGCAACTGGAATACTAATAATCAGAAGAATCTAAAAATCAACCAAGTAAGAAGATCATGCAGGTAGCGATCAAAAACCATCCAAGTAACAAGGTCATACAATAGATGGAATTAATACATAAAAATCTACAACTCGAGACGTAGTACGTCGAGCGAAATAATCCAAACAAGGAAACCCTCATGTATATACCATATGTCTCAAATTGTAGATAATTAAATATTAATCCCGATCTATGTATGAAAAGGAGTACAACCGGCCTATATCTCACAAGAATCATACTTAGCCAAGAATCGATGTCATGTAACTAACTATCACATCACTCATCTCAAATAATCAACAATCTCAATATCCCTGCTCCTCAGACCCACCCCAGGCCGAAACAAGACGCTGGCGCGAGCCTGGAAAACAAATAATAATCTCGATATCACCTCACCTCAGACCCACCCCAGGCCGAAACAAGACACTGGCGCGAGCCTGGAAAACAAATAATAATCTCGATATCACCTCACCTCAGACCCACCCCAGGCCGAAACAAGACACTGGCGCGAGCCTGGAAAATACATCAACCTTCCCTCTCATTTGTAATCAAGAAGTTCCAAGTTGTTCTAAGGTGTTCAAAAGAAATAAAAATCTTCTTCTTCCTAAATTTTCTATTGTCTCCCGAATTCTTAAACACTTTCTCCATCGCCTCCAAATATTTTTTCCCAACAAAGTGGTATCAGAGCTAGAAGATTCCCTTGAAGATGGCGAGTAACGGTGTTCCCTTTCAAGTCCCGATGCTCACAAAGAGCAACTACGACAATTGGAGTCTAAGAATGACGGCTATCCTAGGAGCACATGACGTGTGGGAGATAGTCGAGAAAGGCTTCATTGAACCGGAGAATGATGGTAGTCTATCTCAAACTCAAAAGGATAGTTTGAGAGACTCAAGGAAGAGAGACAAGAAGGCTCTCTGTCTAATCTATCAAGGTCTAGATGAAGATACATTCGAGAAGGTCGCGGGAGCAAAGACGGCCAAAGAAGCATGGGAGAAGCTTCGAACTTCTTACAAGGGAGCAGATCAAGTCAAGAAGGTACGTCTTCAAACTCTAAGAGGAGAATTTGAAGCGTTGCAAATGAAGGAAGGTGAACTCGTCTCCGATTACTTCTCAAGAGTTTTAACGGTTACTAATAACCTAAAGAGAAATGGCGAGAAGTTAGATGAGGTGAGAATCATGGAGAAGGTTCTTTCTATAAGAGACCAAGAAAACAACTTCTTGGGTCCAAAATTCGAGCATATTGTCACTGTCATTGAAGAAACAAAGGATTTGGAGGCTATGACGATGGAGCAACTTCTTGGGTCGTTACAAGCTTATGAAGAAAAGAAGAAGAAGAAGGAAGATATTGCAGAACAAGTACTCAAGATGCGGATTGATCAAACTAAAGAAGAAAGCGGACGAAGTTATCAAAGACGAGGTGGCGGTCAAGTCCGAGGACGAGGTCGTGGATATGGAAATGGACGAGGTTGGAGGCCTCATGATGACAACACCAACCAAAGAGGAGAAAGCTCATCAAGAGGTCGTGGGAGAGGAAATCAAAAACCAAGGTACGATAAGTCAAGCGTTAAATGCTATAATTGTGGAAAGTTTGGACACTATGCTTCCGAATGCAAAGCTCCGAACAATAATAGAGTTGAAGAGAAGTCCAATTATGTTGAAGAAAGAAGCCAAGAAGATGATATGCTATTGATGGCTTACAAGAAAGATGAACAAGATGAGGTTCACAAGTGGTACCTCGATAGCGGTGCAAGCAATCACATGTGCGGGAAAAGAAGCATGTTCGTGGAGCTTGATGAATCGGTGAAAGGAAATGTGGCTTTGGGAGATGAATCGAAGATGGAGGTGAAAGGTAAAGGAAATATTCTCATCCGATTGAAGAATGGAGATCATCAATTTATTTCCAACGTTTACTATATCCCAAGCATGAAGACCAATATATTGAGCCTTGGACAACTCTTAGAGAAAGGTTATGATATTCGATTAAAGGATAATAACCTTTCTATAAGAGACCAAGAAAACAATCTCATTACCAAGGTGCCGATGTCAAAGAATAGAATGTTTGTTCTTAACATTCAAAATGACATCGCACAATGTCTCAAGATGTGCTACAAGGAGGAGTCCTGGCTTTGGCATCTTCGATTCGGGCATCTCAACTTTGGAGGATTAGAGCTACTTTCTAAAAAGGAGATGGTGAGAGGATTGCCTTGCATCAACCATCCAAATCAAGTGTGTGAAGGGTGTCTACTTGGAAAGCAATTCAAAATGAGCTTTCCAAAGGAGTCAGACACAAGAGCGCGGAATCCATTGGAACTCATACATACAGATGTATGTGGCCCGATCAAACCAAGATCACTCGGTAAAAGTAACTACTTTCTTCTCTTTATTGATGATTTTTCAAGAAAAACATGGGTTTACTTTTTGAAGGAAAAATCAGAAGTGTTTGAAAACTTCAAAAAGTTCAAAGCCCATGCCGAGAAGGAAAGTGGCCTTGTGATCAAAGCTATGAGATCTGACCGTGGAGGAGAATTCACATCCAAGGAATTTGAGAAGTATTGTGAAGATAACGGTATTCGAAGACAATTGACGGTGCCGAAGTCCCCTCAACAAAATAGAGTTGCGCAAAGGAAGAACCAGACAATCCTTAAAATGGCGAGGAGCATGCTCAAAAGTAAGAAACTACCAAAAGAGTTGTGGGCAGAAGCAGTTGCATGCGCGGTTTATCTATCAAATCGATCTCCAACAAGAAGTGTTTCGGGAAAAACACCACAAGAAGCTTGGAGCGGAAGGAAGCCCGGTGTTTCAAAACACCACAAGAAGCTTAGAGCGGAAGGAAGCCCGGTGTTTCTCATCTAAGAGTCTTTGGAAGCCTTGCTCACGCTCATGTACCGGACGAGAAGCGGAGCAAACTAGATGACAAAAGTGAGAAGTACATCTTTATTGGTTACGATGCCAACTCCAAAGGCTACAAGCTCTACAATCCTGATACAAAGAAGACAATCATCAGTCGAAATGTCATCTTTGATGAAGAAGGAGAATGGGATTGGAGATCAAATGATGAAGACTACAACTTCTTTCCACATGTTGAAGAAGATGAATTGGAGCAACCAAGAGAGGAGCCTGTTACCCCCACCAACTTCACCAACAACAAGTTCTCAAGAAGATGAAAGTTTGAGCGAAAGGACTCCACGTTTCAGAAGTCTGCAAGAACTTTACGAGGTAACTGAAAATCAAGACAATCTTAAACAACAAGTTCTCAAGAAGATGAAAGTTCGAGCGAAAGGACTCCACGTTTCAGAAGTCTGCAAGAACTTTACGAGGTAACTGAAAATCAAGACAATCTTACTTTATTTTGTCTATTTGCGGATTGCGAGCCCATGAATTTC
The DNA here is from genome assembly GCF_001876935.1 of Asparagus officinalis. Classification (NCBI taxonomy): domain Eukaryota; kingdom Viridiplantae; phylum Streptophyta; class Magnoliopsida; order Asparagales; family Asparagaceae; genus Asparagus; species Asparagus officinalis. Next base: position 75,668,747 of record NC_033795.1, on the reverse strand, counting down.
GAAGGAGCTATGAAGAAGAAGACATGGAGAAATGCAATGGATGAAGAGATCAAGGCGATACAAAAGAATGAGACATGGGAGTTAGCTTCACTTCCAAATGGGCATAAGGCGATCGGTGTGAAGTGGGTGTACAAAGCAAAGAAGAACTCTAAAGGAGAAGTTGAAAGATACAAGGCAAGATTGGTGGCAAAAGGTTATAGTCAAAGAGCGGGAATCGACTATGACGAGGTATTCGCTCCTGTTGCTCGTCTAGAAACTGTTAGATTAATCATTTCATTGGCAGCTCAAAACAATTGGAGGATACATCAAATGGATGTCAAATCAGCCTTCTTAAATGGAGATCTTGAAGAAGAAGTTTACATTGAGCAACCACAAGGCTACATAATCAAGGGAGAAGAAGACAAAGTCTTGAGGTTAAAGAAGGCGCTTTATGGGTTAAAACAAGCACCAAGAGCTTGGAATACTCGAATTGATAAGTACTTCAAGGAGAAAAGTTTCATCAAGTGTCCATATGAGCATGCACTCTATATCAAAACTCAAAACAATGATATATTGATTGGATGCTTGTATGTAGATGACTTGATATTCACAGGCAACAATCCAAGTATGTTCGAGGAATTCAAGATGGAGATGACGAAGGAGTTCGAGATGACCGATATTGGATTGATGTCTTACTACCTTGGAATTGAAGTGAGACAAGAAGATAATGGAATTTTCATTACTCAAGAAGGCTATGCTAAAGAGGTTCTTAAGAAGTTCAAGATGGATGACTCGAATCCAGTAAGCACGCCAATGGAATGTGGAGCCAAATTGTCAAAGCAAGAAGAAGGAGAGAGTGTAGATCCAACACTATTTAAGAGCTTGGTTGGAAGCCTACGCTACTTAACGTGCACAAGACCTGACATCCTATATGCAGTCGGAGTTGTGAGCCGATACATGGAGCATCCAACAACAACTCATTTCAAGGCAGCTAAAAGGATACTTCGCTATATCAAAGGTACCATAAACTTTGGCTTGTATTACTCTGTTTCTGACGATTACAAGCTTGTTGGATTTAGCGATAGCGACTGGGGTGGAGACGTAGATGACCGAAAAAGCACAAGCGGATTCGTGTTCTTCATTGGAGATACAGCTTTCACATGGATGTCAAAGAAGCAACCAATTGTCACCCTTTCTACTTGTGAAGCGGAGTATGTAGCGGCTACTTCATGTGTTTGCCATGCTGTTTGGTTACGGAACCTGTTAAAGGAGTTGAGTTTGCCACAAAAGGAGCCAACGAAGATCTTAGTGGATAATAAGTCAGCAATAGCTTTGGCGACGAACCCAGTCTTCCATGATCGAAGTAAACACATTGACACTCGTTATCACTACATTAGAGAGTGTGTTACCAAGAGGGACGTTCAATTGGAGTACGTGAAGACGAATGATCAAGTAGCTGATATCTTCACCAAGCCTCTCAAGCGCGAAGATTTTATCAAGATGAGGAGTTTGCTTGGAGTAGCAAAATCAAGTTTAAGAGGGGGTGTTGAAAAGTAAACTTGATTTTGGATCAAGTTTAATTATTGGATCAATGATCCAATTATCACTTGTTGGGCCAAACCCAATACTTGATCCAAGTTCTAGAGTTTTCTCTAGAAATATCTAAATATCTCCACCTCCTTAAAATGTTCTAGAAAATTATAGAGAATGTATATCTAGATATTTCTCTAGATAATTGTAATATAAAATTCTAGATATTATGCTAGAACTCTCTAGATTTAGGATTAAAATATTCTAGATATTTTGTACTTTGGAGGCTATAAATACCTCCCCTTCCCTCTCATTTGTAATCAAGAAGTTCCAAGTTGTTCTAAGGTGTTCAAAAGAAATAAAAATCTTCTTCTTCCTAAATTTTCTATTGTCTCCCGAATTCTTAAACACTTTCTCCATCACCTCCAAATATTTCTTACCAACAAAGTGGTATCAGAGCTAGAAGATTCCCTTGAAGATGGCGAGTAACGGTGTTCCCTTTCAAGTCCCGATGCTCACAAAGAGCAACTACGACAATTGGAGTCTAAGAATGACGGTTATCCTAGGAGCACATGACGTATGGGAGATAGTCGAGAAAGGCTTCATTGAACCGGAGAATGATGGTAGTCTATCTCAAACTCAAAAGGATAGTTTGAGAGACTCAAGGAAGAGAGACAAGAAGGCTCTCTGTCTAATCTATCAAGGTCTAGATGAAGATACATTCGAGAAGGTCGCGGGAGCAAAGACGGCCAAAGAAGCATGGGAGAAGCTTCGAACTTCTTACAAGGGAGCAGATCAAGTCAAGAAGGTACGTCTTCAAACTCTAAGAGGAGAATTTGAAGCGTTGCAAATGAAGGAAGGTGAACTCGTCTCCGATTACTTCTCAAGAGTTTTAACGGTTACTAATAACCTAAAGAGAAATGGCGAGAAGTTAGATGAGGTGAGAATCATGGAGAAGGTTCTTAGATCGTTGGATCCAAAATTCGAGCATATTGTCACTGTCATTGAAGAAACAAAGGATTTGGAGGCTATGACGATGGAGCAACTTCTTGGGTCGTTACAAGCTTATGAAGAAAAGAAGAAGAAGAAGGAAGATATTGCAGAACAAGTACTCAAGATGCGGATTGATCAAACTAAAGAAGAAAGCGGACGAAGTTATCAAAGACGAGGTGGCGGTCAAGTCCGAGGACGAGGTCGTGGATATAGAAATGGACGAGGTTAGAGGCCTCATGATGACAACACCAACCAAAGAGGAGAAAGCTCATCAAAGAGGTCGTGGAAGAGGAAATCAAAAACCAATGTACGATAAGTCAAGCGTTAAATGCTATAATTGTGGAAAGTTTGGACACTATGCTTCCGAATGCAAAGCTCCGAACAATAATAGAGTTGAAGAGAAGTCCAATTATGTTGAAGAAAGAAGCCAAGAAGATGATATGCTATTGATGGCTTACAAGAAAGATGAACAAGATGAGGTTCACAAGTGGTACCTCGATAGCGGTGCAAGCAATCACATGTGCGGGAAAAGAAGCATGTTCGTGGAGCTTGATGAATCGGTGAAAGGAAATGTGGCTTTGGGAGATGAATCGAAGATGGAGGTGAAAGGTAAAGGAAATATTCTCATCCGATTGAAGAATGGAGATCATCAATTTATTTCCAACGTTTACTATATCCCAAGCATGAAGACCAATATATTGAGCCTTGGACAACTCTTAGAGAAAGGTTATGATATTCGATTAAAGGATAATAACCTTTCTATAAGAGACCAAGAAAACAATCTCATTACCAAGGTGCCGATGTCAAAGAATAGAATGTTTGTTCTTAACATTCAAAATGACATCGCACAATGTCTCAAGATGTGCTACAAGGAGGAGTCCTGGCTTTGGCATCTTCGATTCGGGCATCTCAACTTTGGAGGATTAGAGCTACTTTCTAAAAAGGAGATGGTGAGAGGATTGCCTTGCATCAACCATCCAAATCAAGTGTGTGAAGGGTGTCTACTTGGAAAGCAATTCAAAATGCGCTTTCCAAAGGAGTCAGACACAAGAGCGTGGAAGCCATTGGAACTCATACATACAGATGTATGTGGCCCGATCAAACCAAGATCACTCGGTAAAAGTAACTACTTTCTTCTCTTTATTGATGATTTTTCAAGAAAAACATGGGTTTACTTTTTGAAGGAAAAATTAGAAGTGTTTGCAAACTTCAAAAAGTTCAAAGCCCATGTCGAGAAGGAAAGTGGCCTTGTGATCAAAGCCATGAGATCCGACCGTGGAGGAGAATTCACATCCAAGGAATTTGAGAAGTATTGTGAAGATAACGGTATTCGAAGACAATTGACGGTGCCGAGGTCCCCTCAACAAAATGGAGTTGCGGAAAGGAAGAACCGGACAATCCTTGAAATGGCGAGGAGCATGCTCAAAAGCAAGAAACTACCAAAAGAGTTGTGGGCAAAAGCAGTTGCATGCGCGGTTTATCTATCAAATCGATCTCCAACAAGAAGTGTTTCGGGAAAAATACCACAAGAAGCTTGGAGCGGAAGGAAGCCCGGTGTTTCTCATCTAAGAGTCTTTGGAAGCCTTGCTCACGTTCATGTACCGGACGAGAAGCGGAGCAAACTAGATGACAAAAGTGAGAAGTACATCTTCATTGGTTATGATGCCAACTCCAAAGGCTACAAGCTCTACAATCCTGATACAAAGAAGACAATCATCAGTCGAAATGTCATCTTTGATGAAGAAGGAGAATGAGATTGGAGATCAAATGATGAAGACTATAACTTCTTTCCACATGTTGAAGAAGATGAACTGGAGCAACCAAGAGAGGAGCCTGTTACCCCACCAACTTCACCAACAACAAGTTCTCAAGAAGGTGAAAGTTCGAGCGAAAGGACTCCACGTTTTAGAAGTCTGCAAGAACTTTACGAGGTAACTGAAAATCAAGACAATCTTACTTTATTTTGTCTATTTGCGGATTGCGAGCCCATGAATTTCGAAGAAGCTATGAAGAAGAAGACATGGAGAAATGCAATGGATGAAGAGATCAAGGCGATACAAAAGAATGAGACATGGGAGTTAGCTTCACTTCCAAATGGGCATAAGGCGATCGGTGTGAAGTGGGTGTACAAAGCAAAGAAGAACTCTAAAGGAGAAGTTGAAAGATACAAGGCAAGATTGGTGGCAAAAGGTTATAGTCAAAGAGCGGGAATCGACTATGACGAGGTATTCGCTCCTGTTGCTCGTCTAGAAACTGTTAGATTAATCATTTCATTGGCAGCTCAAAACAATTGGAGGATACATCAAATGGATGTCAAATCAGCCTTCTTAAATGGAGATCTTGAAGAAGAAGTTTACATTGAGCAACCACAAGGCTACATAATCAAGGGAGAAGAAGACAAAGTCTTGAGGTTAAAGAAGGTGTTTTATGGGTTAAAACAAGCACCAAGAGCTTGGAATACTCGAATTGATAAGTACTTCAAGGAGAAAAGTTTCATCAAGTGTCCATATGAGCATGCACTCTATATCAAAACTCAAAACAATGATATATTGATTGCATGCTTGTATGTAGATGACTTGATATTCACAGGCAACAATCCAAGTATGTTCGAGGAATTCAAGATGGAGATGACGAAGGAGTTCGAGATGACCGATATTGGATTGATGTCTTACTACCTTGGAATTGAAGTGAGACAAGAAGATAATGGAATTTTCATTACTCAAGAAGGCTATGCTAAAGAGGTTCTTAAGAAGTTCAAGATGGATGACTCGAATCCAGTAAGCACGCCAATGGAATGTGGAGCCAAATTGTCAAAGCAAGAAGAAGGAGAGAGTGTAGATCCAACACTATTTAAGAGCTTGGTTGGAAGCCTACGCTACTTAACGTGCACAAGACCTGACATCCTATATGCAGTCGGAGTTGTGAGCCGATACATGGAGCATCCAACAACAACTCATTTCAAGGCAGCTAAAAGGATACTTCGCTATATCAAAGGTACCATAAACTTTGGCTTGTATTACTCTGTTTCTGACGATTACAAGCTTGTTGGATTTAGCGATAGCGACTGGGGTGGAGACGTAGATGACCGAAAAAGCACAAGCGGATTCGTGTTCTTCATTGGAGATACAGCTTTCACATGGATGTCAAAGAAGCAACCAATTGTCACCCTTTCTACTTGTGAAGCGGAGTATGTAGCGGTTACTTCATGTGTTTGCCATGCTGTTTGCTTACGGAACCTGTTAAAGGAGATGAGTTTGCCACAAAAGGAGCCAACGAAGATCTTAGTGGATAATAAGTCAGCAATAGCTTTGACGAAGAACCTAGTCTTCCATGATCGAAGTAAGCACATTGACACTCGTTATCACTACATTAGAGAGTGTGTTACCAAGAGGGACGTTCAATTGGAGTACGTGAAGACGAATGATCAAGTAGCTGATATCTTCACCAAGCCTCTCAAGCGCGAAGATTTTATCAAGATGAGGAGTTTGCTTGGAGTAGCAAAATCAAGTTTAAGAGGGGGTGTTGAAAAGTAAACTTGATTTTGGATCAAGTTTAATTATTGGATCAATGATCCAATTATCACTTGTTGGGCCAAAATCCAATACTTGATCCAAGTTCTAGAGTTTTCTCTAGAAATATCTAAACATCTCCACCTCCTTAAAATATTCTAGAAAATTATAGAGAATGAATATCTAGATATTTCTCTAGATAATTGTAATATAAAATTCTAGATATTATGCTAGAACTCTCTAGATTTAGGATTAAAATATTCTAGATATTTTGTACTTTGGAGGCTATAAATACCTCCTCTTCCCTCTCATTTGTAATCAAGAAGTTCCAAGTTGTTCTAAGGTGTTCAAAAGAAATAAAAATCTTCTTCTTCCTAAATTTTCTATTGTCTCCCGAATTCTTAAACACTTTCTCCATCACCTCCAAATATTTCTTACCAACAACACTTGTATCAATCAGTATAGAATATCCAGCATAAAGATCATGTGCTAATGAAATCATATATAAAACATGAGATGGTCTTTTCTCACTGTGGTGTATTTTCTTGACTTGCTGCTCTGACAAGTTGTTGGAACATTTTTCTCTCATTTATGGGGTCCATTCCTACATTTTTACGATGAATAAAATTAAGGGTAATTTTTTTTATAAAATTGACGTAAATAAGGGCAGTGTTTACCTTGATTTATCTCGTCAACAACACGAAAAGGACAATTTGTGAGACCTTGAAGCGAAACAAGATACAGAATAGTTGAAACAGATCGTTCCCCTCCTGATTGATGGTCCTGATTCCCTGTGAAGTTCATCACACATTTTTTTTTTAAAAACAAGTAGAACCTAATGAAAAACATGTAAGCAAGGATTCAAAGATTATCCAAGATATATTGCTCGAATGCGTGTTGGAAACAGACATGGCAAACATGGTAAAGGATACTCAAAGCTCCAATATATAAGCTTAGTACATCTACTGCTTCAGATATATATTGTAAAGGATTTGTGATGGATATACAATATAGCTAATAGCTTTGTAAAGATGCATATCCTAAAAAGGTTTGATACAACTGCCAAAATAATATAGGTGTATCTCTCAATAAATCAAACATCTTAACCCCGTTTATAAAAGCATGCAATTAGATAAAATGATCATGATCATAAAATGTAGGACCAACCCTCACAAAAATGGGCAAGCGTGAAAGTCACAAATCTATATTGAGAAGGCTCCACAGAAATTTGACAAAATTCTATACCCCGTTGGAAGCCAGTGGGCAATATGATGAGTTTCTACAAATATTAGAAGACAACTGTCCAGAATTTCTCATAGGATGTCATTAGGCACATATGAACGCTCACTTACGCAACCTTTAGAAAATCGTGCATGCAAAATCTCATCTTCAGTAGTCTTCATTGTATAATTAAAAAGCAAGAGATATGGAAGACTTAGCTACATGAGGTACATTGTAGTCATTGGTCCAAAGCTCATCAGATATAGAAACTCCTCTTAGATTGCTTGATAGTGACTGAATACAAAACTTTCTCCCAGAATCCAAAACTCTTCTTTGCTTATGCGTGGTTCACTATAGACAATCCAGCTCTTCTCTGCTCAATTGATAGACGAGCCAAAAAATTTCTCCTTAAGAAGCCAACGATGATAGGGATACCAAATGTGACGGAAGAAACATGTGTATAAAGAAGACCATCAGAGAAGACATAACCTCTTCAGAGAATACAGTCCATGAAAGTGTTCTTCAGAGAATCCACACAGCTGATCCTGATTCTTCTCCTAGATGGTTATCTAATTTAGGGTCAAATTTGCCTGATGCTGATTTTAGAAGCATATTTAACTATAGCATCCATGACAACAAATAATTATGATGAACAATTGAAGTAGCACCTCAAGATTGAAGGCTATGATAGCATTCTGGTATCTAGTGACTTGTAAGAGACAATCTAACATTTATATAAACCAATATCACAGACCTTTATCCTTCAATATAATTTTCATTCCAATTACTGATGTCAGAAGTCCTGATCAAAATTCTGGACTATTTAATCATGTCAAACAAATTAACTTCATAATGAAGTCTCGCCTGAAGAGTTCAAAGATGGTAGACAAACAACAAAAATACGGAGATTAGACAGATTAGTTTGTAAGAATGCAAACAACTCCATTGTCACTTACTAGAAAATCTCAAATATTTGAATTTCCACCATTCCAACTGCCACTTCCTAGTATGAAGGCTGTCATTAGGAAGATTGCCAACAATCCTAACTTCTAAATATGCAAAAAGAAGAAGGGGAAAAGAGAGGAAAAGGGAGAGAATTAACTAAAATAAGAAAAAAGAAAACATGTGCACACTCACAAAGTTGTCACAACTGCATCAATTTAAAAATAAATAAATAAATAAATAAATAAAGATCATAAATTTGATGTCTTCCCGCAGACAAAGAAAAAAAAGAGTTTCATAATTTAAAGGGATAATCACTGGTTGAGAAATTGGCATTAGTAAAAGATGTCCATCATTGATCCTGATAGTTAGATAATATGTACTTTTCTGAGTCCACTTAAAATTTGAATTTCAGAAGATTTATGTAAGTACAGTAGTAAAGAGTATGGATTTCACAAAGATAAGAAGTAAAATAAAGTATAAATAATATAACAGAAACTTCCAAAGTTGACCCTAATTTTGTCAAATGTCCAAGCAAATGAGTAACTGTAGGGATTGCCCTCAAATAACATACATCAGGCAATATACAACATGAAGCATTGATAATTGCATTTCATCAATATCAAAGATTATATGCAACTGTACAAATTCTCAGGGTAATACAAGAAGTAAATACCATATCTATCATCTTTCAGAAATAAGATAGTTCCTTCAGTCATTTTGGTTAGAAATATGAACAATGCCTACTAACAAAGGCCTGACACTAACCTGAACTTCACTTTTATTAGTATGCCATATTTATCAAAATCTGTCTCATGCTCATCTGTCGACAAAAAAGAGAGCATTAGAAAAAGAAAGCAATAACTGAAGCCATCATTAATATGATAAGTGATGAAAGTACCAAGTGAAACTTCTCCAGCTACAGCCATTTCTTGAAAGTTACAGCTGAAAGTCTCATTAATCCTGACAACAAGGTTTCGAAGTGTTGGGAGCCACAAACACTACATAACCCCCCAATTAATCAAGACAAAAGTTTGGAAGTTAGACAGACAATTCTCTAATTAGAAAATAAAAAATAGACATGGGCATCAAATAAAAGAATCTCATTAAAACCTTTAAGGTGTTTATTTCAGATAAACATCTATCTAGTTCTTGTTGATCTGCTTCAACTTTAGTCTCCATGGACCCTATCTGCACACAGGTACAAAGTGGTTTCTGTAGAAAGAGAAAAATAGAGAGCAAACACTAATTGTTGTTTATTGAGATAACAAGAGAGATATATATAGCCATACAAATAGGGTTAAGGTTAACGGGTAACAGCCCATTAACCAAATACCCAATACTTAACTTAACACTCCCCCACAAGCTGGAGCATAGATATCTATCATACCCAGCTTGTCACATATAGTAGAGAACACCTTTGAAGAAGTAGCATTGGTAAGAATATCAGCAAGTTGCTGTGAGGACGGAGTGAATATGAGAGATACTATCTTCTTCTCCCAAGCATCTCTGACAAAATTGCAGTCAACTTAAATAAACACAGGATTCTGTGCAATATAAATGGCAGACTGGTTGTCACAATGCATTGGCATGGGTCCAGGCTGAACAAAACCAAGCTCTCTCATAAACTTTCGTAGCCATACCATCTCACAAGCAGTGTGAGCCATTGCTCTATATTCAGCCTCTGCACTAGATCGTGATACTACATCTTGTTTCTTGCTTCTCCAAGTCACAAGATTACCTCCAACAAAAGTACAAAATCCTGAGGTTGACTTTCGGTCTCTCATGTCTCCTGCGTAGCTAGCATCAGAGAAAGCCGAAATGTAAGTATGCCCATGCTTCTTATATAACAATCCCTTGCCAGGATAACTCTTTACATATGCCAAAATCTTCAGAGCTGCTGTCCAATGAACCTCTCTAGGTTTGTGCATAAACATGCTCAGTACATCTACTACAAAAATAATATCAGGTCTGGTAACTGTCAAATATATTAGCTTCCCAATTAGTCTCCTATATCGTCCAGCATCATCTAGTAGAGAGGTATCATCACGCCACAAATCAACATTTGCCTCCATTGGAGTGCTTGCAGGTTTGCATTCCAAGAGACCTGCTTCTTCTAGTAAATCTAGCACATACTTCCTTTGGGACAACAACAGGCCATGTTTTTGATATGCAACTTCAATCCCAAAAAAATACTTTGGTTTTCCCATGTCCTTAGTGATAAAATGACGGTTTAGATACTCCTTAGTCTCAGTTAAGGCAATAGAGTCACTCCCAGTCAGCAGAATATCATCAACATATACGGCTAAAATAACCAAACCAGTTGTTGTGCGTCGAAGAAAGACAGAGTGATCAGACTGACAACGTTGGAAACCAACATTAGAAATAACCTTGCTGAACTTATCAAACCAAGCTCGAGGACTCTGCTTTAACCCATAGATGGCCTTTCTCAGCCTGCAGATAAGATTCTCCCCCTGAGCAACATACCCAGGAGGTTGCTCCATATAAACCTCCTCGTCCAAATCACCATAAAGGAAAGCATTCTTCACATCTAGTTGGTGCATCGCCCAATCCATATTAACAGCCAGAGAGAAAAGAATTCTGATGGAGTTAAGACGAGCAATGGGAGAAAAGGTTTCAAAATAGTCGACGCCATATGTCTGGGTATAACCTTTAGCAATCAGGCGAGCTTTATAACGGTCAACAGACCCATCAGGGCGATATTTCAGGGTATACACCCATTTGTAACCAACCACAGTCGCTCCAGTAGGAAGAGAAACCAAGTCCCAAGTCCCTCTAGAAAGTAGTGCATTCATTTCCTCATCCATAGCCTGCTTCCAAGTTGGTACTAACATAGCTTCCTCATGTGACCTGGGTATAGATACAGTGGACAAGGACAAAGCAAACTGGCGAAAAGATGGGTTGAGATGGTCATAAAAGACAAAAAAAAGATAGGATATTTCGGGCAAGACCGTTTACCTTTTCGAAGAGCAATAGGGATATCCAAGTCAGAAGAAATAGAGGTCTCAATATGAGATAGACCGGACAGCTGGAGATGAAGGTTCAACAGTAGTAGATTCAGGGGCATGATGTACTTTTCGGCGCGAGTATGTTAGTAGAGGCTTCGGTGCAGGAGCTACAGGAGCAGGTAATGGAATAGTAGTAGGAGCAGAAGAATGTAGTGGTACCTGTGGACAGCCAATAGTAGTGGAGCCATATGAAAAATAGGGGACATACTCAAAAAAGGTAAAATCAGCAGACACAAAATATTTCCTGGTGGACGGATGATAACACTTATACCCTTTTTTAGTACGAGAGTATCCAACAAAAACACATTTGATAGATCTAGAAGACAACTTATCCAAACTAGCAGTTAAATCCTGAACAAAACACGTAGAACCAAAGACACGGGGAATCACATAGAATTGTTTTTTATTAGGATAAAGATAATTGAATGGTATTAAACCATCAAGGACAGAGGAAGGCATGCGATTAATCAAATAATTTGCAGTGAGAACAACATCAGACCACAAATACTTTGGAATATTCATATGTATCATCAGTGTTCTAGCAACATCTAGAATATGCCTATGCTTCCTCTCAGCAACTCCATTTTATTGTGAAGTGTGAGAGCAAGAAGTCTGATGAATAATGCCATTAAGAGCACAAAATTTTGAAACATCACTTTTCATATATTCCAAAGCATTATCAATACGAAGAATACGAACAGAAGTAGAGAACTGAGTTTTTATTTTATTATAAAAGAGTTCAATAACGTGCGAGACCTCTGACCTCTCTTTTAACAGATAAAGCCACGTCATGCAAGAGAAATCATCAACAAAGATAATAAAATATCGAAAACCTTGCACAGAGGGAACACAATAAGGGCCCCAGACATCAGAATGAACTAACTCAAAAGCAAAGCTACTAAGTTTATCGACTCGACTCTGAAAAGTAGCACGATGGTTCTTACCCAGTTCACACGACTCACAACCTAAAGAGGAAATAGATGGCTAAACAGAAACTACCGACCTAAGTTTTTGTAGTGAATGATGACCCAGATGCCAGTGCCACAATAAAGTATAGTTAGACTGTGATGTAACAAGACCAGCCTCTGGCACACTGTCATCCAAATAGTACATACCTCCTCTCTCATGGCCCTAACCAATCTTCATCCCAGTTGCTAGGTCCTGAAAAACACAATAAGATGGAAAGAAGATGACTTTACAGTTATTTTGTTTTGTAAACTTGCTAATGGATAATAGGCTAACAAGGAATTTGGGAACATATAACACATCAGTTAGTTTTAAAGAGGAAGTAGCATGAACTACTCCATCACCACGCATATAACACATCAGTTAGTTTTAAAGAGGAAGTAGCATGAACTACTCCATCACCACGAACTAGAGAAAGAGTACCATCAGCAATGCGGATAGAAAGAGGAAGTAGCATGAACTACTCCATCACCACGAACTAGAGAAAGAGTACCATCAGCAATGCGGATAGAAGGAAACTTATCGGAAAGATGTAAAGATACAAAGTGATCCTTTATACCTGTCATATGAGATGAGGCTCTAGAATCTAGTACCCAGGGTTTGTGAGAATAAGCTATGTAAGCATCCATACCTGAAGAGGATGCATGAGTAGCAGAATGAATCTTCTGAGAGGGCGTAACCTCTCATAATCTGCCTGAGAAATTTGAACAGTAGGAGCTGTAACAGCTGGACCACCAGAAGTAGTAGCAGAAATAGATGAGTGAGTCGACTCGGTATCAGCTACCTAGCCCCACTGAGAACGACCAAACTTCTCCCAGCACTTCTCAGAAATATGATTGGTTCTCCCACAGTGCCCACACTATCGTGAGCCCTTATCAGATTTACCTTGCCTCCCACCAAAGGAGCCACGTCCTCCCCCTGAATCACGGCCACGACCACGACCACGACCGCGGCCTCTTCCTCGACTAGAGAATATGACAGACTTATCCATCGTAGGTGGAGATGGTGCAGTAGTACCAGAAGTAACACCAGTAGAGACCTGCATGACTCTGGAGAATGTAGCAGTTAGTGAGGGAATTGTATCTCCACCCAATATCTGTCCCCTCACCTGGGACTGTAAATTAGGGTTCAATCCAGAAAGAAACTTGGGTACTGCCAGATCGTGATGATACCCCAACAGCGTCGCTGCATCAGCTACTGCAGGCTGATGCATCTCCAGTTCATCTATCAGTCCCTTCAACTCACCAAAGAACTCCGGAACTGACCTATCTCCCTGTTTGAGCGCAAACAGCCGCTCAAATACACGGGAAACATTCTTCTCATTCCCGTACATAATCTTCAGGCTGTCCCACATCTCCTTCGCAGTGGTTAAAAACATAACGCTGCTATTGATCTGTGTTTCCATACTGTTGAGAAGCCAAGTCATAACACAATAATCAGAAGAGAGCCATGAATTGTAAGTGGGATCTGAGGTGGGTGGTGGAGATGCCATAAGATGTTGGAGTTTGCTTTGAGCGCAATGAAGATGCGGAAAGCTTGTGCCCAGAGCAGATAGTTTTTACCATTCAATTTAATTGTAGTTCCCAAGACTACCTTGGGCGCAGAGGTCTCACCAGCAACAACAGAAGGGGTAATAGAGGAGGAGATTTCCGATATCGAATTAGTAGTCATTTTTACGCAACAATAGTAGACAGATAGTAGCAGATCAGGAGTGGGATGATGATATGTCAGCCGGACATATACCAGATCTGAAAAACATAAGAGGTAGAGTAGTAGATAGTCACGCTCTCACGCCGCGGAGGCGATATCACCTGAGGGAGAGAGCCCTGACTGTTGTTTGCACAAAGGCTCAAGTCAATCTCTATATTTTCCTTTCTCGAAGGAAAGAAGAATAGAAGTGAAAGATCTCAACAA
>NC_033795.1:75645407-75650888 GCF_001876935.1 Asparagus officinalis | reverse complement strand
AACCTTAACAACAAATCCACAACCTTAACAACAAACCCTTAACCTTAACAACCAACCCGTAACCTTAACAATCAATGCATAACCTTTACAACCAACCATTATCCTTAACAACGAATATTCTAAAAATACAAAAAAAATAAAAAACAAAAATAATAAAATAATAATCCTCTTTAATCATTTCATATAATCAAAGAAACATCATGATAGAGAGATAGAAAGAGAGAGGGAGAGAGAGAGAGAATTCATAACCTTAATAATTGACCTGTAACGTTAACAATTAACTCGTAACCTTAACAATTAACCCGTAACTTTAACAATCTCCCAATACAAACAACGAAAATAATAAAAAACGAAAATAATAAAATAATCATCATCAATCATTTCAACAATCATCTTGGTACATCATGATAAAGAGAGAGAGAGAGAAAACAAAAATAATAAAATAAGCCTCATCATATTTTAATAAAAAAAGAAAGAGAGAGAGAAGGGTATTATGGTCTTCACATGTTTTAATGTCTTGGGTTTTGTGTTTTGGGGGCTCAGAGAACAGATTCTTTATTTTTAGGGGTAAAACGCTCATTGACCAAGTCTTGGGGGTGGGAAGCATGTTCACTTGGCTTTTGGGGGCTGGAAGCATTTTTCCCTTTAATTAAAGATGCCAAGTATATGAGTCTTAGGAAATGGTAACTAGAAAAGTAAATTAGAATTCACGGTAAGCCGAGGAGAAAATAAAGGCATCATTAATTTTATTTTAAGTTAGATGGCTTATTTTTGCATTTAGCAGGAGTCCATAAAATTTCTAAACTTTTTACTCATTTTATCGCCAATTATAAATATAAATCATGATTACGATTTCCTTAACCAATTTATGGTCTCTTTCTTCAGTATATTTTTCATGGTTCTTGAATACCCTGACATAAGCTGATGATTTTAAACAACAAGGACGAAACTCAAGTAAAAAGCTTCTAACCAACCTTGTTCAACCTCCCTATGGAAATTCATTATGGAGCTTTGCTAAAAGTCGGCTGCCATCGTTTTCCCCGTCATATACACTCATCATTATTAGAATCTTATCCAGCTGTACCATTCATGCAAAACAAAGATCTCGAAATAAACAAGAGTTAGAGGCTATATTACCCGGGTGCTTCTATCATAAGGCCGCATCCGTACCCGACATGTACACGGACCCAAACTTCATGGACGCCCCTTGGATATATGCGTACATTTATTCAGACATGTACTTAATTATATGATATATGTTTTAATTTAAAGTCAAACACGGTTTAAAAGGATATTCTAAATTAAAAGTACGAGGACCTTTATTGTCGAAGGTGAAGTGGTCATAAACGAATAATTAATGTCCAATATTTAACGGATGTTAAAAAAGGACTTACTTTATAACTAAGTTGTGGTACGAGGACTAAATTGAGAAAAAATAAAGTACGGGGACTACTTTGAGTATGAAGCCTCAGTATGTGAACCAAATTGGCCTTTTGGCCTAAATTATAATGATCAACGTAATATAAAAAACTTTAAAAATGCGATAGGAATTTTAATTTTAATAACACAAGAATTGAAAAACAACAATGATCTCATGTAAATTATTATTTCAAAATAAATATGTAGTTGTGTCCCCATATCCTATATTTTAGTATTTTCATGTGTCTCGTACCTGTACCTGCACTCGTACTCGTACTCGTTTCCATGCAACTTAGGCTAAAGGAGATAGAAGCAAGTATTATGATAAAAAATAAATAATCAAACCAGTTCATACATCAAGAAATTCTTTAGCGAGATCTTCAGTGATGATGGCTACTGATTCTGCATGACGTTTAGCATCAAAGAGTTGCTGCCTATAATCCTCACTATCCTTTTTACCTGTAATAAACATAGCAGAAGTTAGCATGAGCACTAATAACAAATCATTATGTTTGCAACAGATAGTATGGCACTTTCCTGCCTAAGAGTTTATCAAACTTTCAGATAGTCAAGGTCTTAACGATGTGTAGCAGAAAATTCAAACGATAGTACAGCCTAAATTATTTAAAATTAAGCAAGGAACTATAGCTTTATTACAGTATTACTAATGAGCCCAAAGAATAACTTTATTACTAAATATTTGAATCAGTGTTTTCAAAGGCGCGCGCCTCACTGCGCCTCATGCGCCTTACGATGCGGGGCGGTGGCGAAGCACCCCACTTCTGATGCAGCAGCGCCTTTTGTGCCTCACGTACATCCTTACTTTGTGCAGGGTGCATGTAGTACATATCCTCATATAGTTTTGTTTGTTAACATTTCAATCGAGTCTTTATACTTGATATTACATATCCTAAAAAGCAAAATAAATCCATTAGGCCTTTTTAGTAGCCTTCAATTGAGGATCATTACTAATCCTTTGCTTGGATATTAGTATTGATTTAACATTTGATTTGAAAATTTATGAATTTTGCTACTATGTTGGGTGTTAGCATTTGAAATTAAGGCATTATATTGTGTTTTTGTAGTAAGATATTATTTATCATGACATTTTTCATGTGAATTCTAAAAACCTGTCCTTTCGTGCTTGATTATATATTTTATAAAATTATGTGGGCGCTGTGTGCCTCGCATCACTCGTGCGCGCGCATCGCGTTGCACCTTGCGCATGTGCGCGTAAAGATGCCTCGCGCCCCGCATTGTGCCTCGCGCATTGATAACACTGATTTGGACTCCATCCAGGAAACCAAATGTTACATGAATCAAGGAGAAAATTACTGAAATTCATTTAGTTACCAACATATAAAAGTTTAGAAATGAAGGAAAGATGTTAATGATGCGTAGTTAACTGACACCAGGTAAAGTAGTTATGAAGATGACAACAAACCGCCACATTTCAAGAGGTCTCTGCTTCAAACCTCATGTCATACACACAGAGACTTATTTTTTCTACCTCTAAGACAAAGTTCAACCAGGAGACTTTTCCATGTGGCTCAAAGAACCACACAAGGAGTGTCATGTACTATATTAAATCAGTGTAGGTTAATTTGCTGATACTGGTATTCAATTAAATATAATTGACACATCATGTTGGGCAAAAACATGACTTGGTCCACTAGCATCTTCCCCGACTTTTCTCTGGCGGCGGATCCTTTTAACGCAGCAGCGTTCATCTTCTCAAATCGCAGCAGCGATTTTGCCTTTTGATCTCCAGCTCTCAACAATGTTTGAGGCGAGATTTAAGAAGAGAGAAAAGAGAAGAGGGGATTTATTGTGGGTATTAACACTGTAGCTACAGTGTTCATTTGAGGAATCTCAGTTTAGAGATTTGCTCTTGATTTGTAATTTCTTGTTAGATTAAATAAGAAATTGACTGTGTGGCTCCCGAGGACGTAGGCAGTTGCCGAACCTCGTAAATCTTGTGTACTGTTCTCTATTCTGCGTTTCTGTTGCATTAGGGATTTAGGCGTTAAATTCCCAACACAAGGAACAGACTCAAAGCAGCTGCACTAAGATGTATGGAACAGATATACCAAAGGACACGCAATGACAACTAGCACAATTAGAGTCTTCAAAACAATTCAAATAACAGGTATTTTCTATAACTTCTGTAGTCATGAATAACATACAGCAGATCTCGACAACTTCACTAAATAGTATGGTTTACTGCATTATAAAGTTGCAAATTTCCCTTCTCTAGCAACATGTCAGAAACAATTACAATTTACAAGCTTCTTCATATTTGTCCCTGATAAATTCCAATTGAACTTTTTTTAATTGATTGTTGCTCATGTTTTAAGACAACTTGAGAGATGTCTTCTTTGAAGAGACCTAGCTTCTGAGAGAAGTGTGTGCCTTCTGGAGGAGCCAGGGCCCAGGTACTAGCAAGTCCTTTGTTAGGGTTAGAGTAAAGAAGTTTGATTGTCGGATTAAAGTCAATAGCGGGAGGCTGCTGATGTAGAAAGACCTAGGATCATCAATTTCATTCATCCATTTAGATGGAGAAGGCAACAATTATGCTGATAACAATGACACAAAGGATGTCAACTGAATCCATGACAAGTTGGACAAATTTTCATTTCCAGCTTCCTCTTGTATTACTTGTTGAGCTTAAACATGTTTTCTAACAATAAATTGAGATATTAATGTTTCTATCATGCCACGAGAAAATAAAGCTCCAACTACATGACAGATTTCATAGAGCACAAACATTAAAGCTCCAACTACATGATAGATTTCATAGGACACGAGCATTAAAGCTCAAGTACATGATAGATTTTATATAACACAAATATAATTGTTAACACATAAAGCAAAATCTGAAAATTGTTCTAAGGTGTAATATTAACTTACAATTCTCGTAGTGTGTGGCTGCATTAAGAGCAAACTTCTCCTGTTGCTTTAGATCGGCTTCCATTTCCCTGAGATCTGAAGCATTGACAATTCAGAACAAGAATACAAAAAGAATAGCAAATCTATAAAGATTAGTGTTTCAGATTTATTGCTGGGTCAAATATATGAGAAATTACTAAGGCCAAAGTACAATTTGCATTAACATTCATCTTTTGAGTACAGACAGAACATAGTGTGTATGAAATGTAAGATTAGAGAGACTCTTATATGAAATTTAATTGAAAAGCAAAATTTGAAACTAGTTCAAATCACTGGCAATAAGTATTTGTACAGAACACTGATAAAAGATGTGGAAATTACAAATTTTCAGGAAATAATTTCCAATATTAAGAAAGCCAAAGAACAAGGACAAAGCTGAATGGAAAAAAAATGACCCAGTTTAGAAACCCTGGGAAAGAAAAACCTTCTGATCAATGATAATCAGATTATAATTTTAAGCAAATCCAATTGGTTATATGTTCTTTAATCATATCTAGAAGAACAAACAAGTCGAAGACGATCCCTTAAAAAACCCATTTTCAGACTAGAATGATTCGAGCAAGACATTAACACATTTTCAAAGAAAATTTCAATGATTAAAGAAAAAAACTTACATTTTCGTGCCGGTTCTCGAGCAAGTTCCTGATCTTCAAAGCCTTCTCGTCAATGTGGCTCTCTTGCTTTATCATCTCATTACGACGTCTCTTCTTCTTTCTCTGCTCTCTAGCTTTTGTTAGCAGGGTATTTGTTTGCAGATAAATACATAAGATTCTGTCCTAATACAACAAGGACTTGAAGTAAGTGGAATCATATTTTGTAAGTATCATTAACAAATCCCTATTTTTATTAGGACTCGGATTGTCTTGTTTTAGGAAACAATTTTATTAGGTATCCGGATCCGATAAGGTTTAAGTAGAAACGTTTGTTTATCTGGTCGGGTAGACAATTTAATGGGGTCGGATTCAGACCGCAAGGTTGTTGGTCTTGAAAGTGGAGACCCAAACCTAGAATCAAAATCAACAATCACATGAAAATTCAAGACAGGCCATGGGTGTGGTCTGCGCCACACCAGGGTGTGGCAGAATCTGTCCTGTCTGTCATGGGTGTGGTCTG
>NC_033795.1:75620691-75644407 GCF_001876935.1 Asparagus officinalis | reverse complement strand
GAAAATTATTACATCAGGCCTGTGTCCACTCGCCGGCACACACACACATTTTTGCTTCTCAAGCCTTTTTATTTACACGGTTTTAGCCACGTTCTGTACGGTTTGCGGCATGGGACGGGTAACGGAAGCAAGGATTTGTGCCGTAACAGTCCATATGGATTCAAACGGGGGTTACACTTCTCCTTCCCTATATAAACAGGCTTGGAGCTCATTCAGATAAGTACATCCAACGAAGAGGAAAATCTTCTAGTTGCTCTTCCTGCTTAAATTTACTGCTCTATACGGCTTCACAAGAAATTTGCGGTCTACATGATTTATATTCTATTTGTTGGGCAACCGTTTTCCATACTGAGCATAAGCTCTTGTGACGGGTCCACGCCGCCCAAAAGCGAGTGCAGAGGTCGGCCGATTCCGGGGTTTCCGCTATGGGAGAGGAGACAATTAGCGCCAGGGCGATAGGCGGGTCCTTATACTGCTAGGCATGACCATTAACGACCTGTCCCGATCAGGCCTGAATTTTCTAAACTGCTTTAATTTGTTTTTATATTATTATATTCGCTGTTTTGACAGGCATAACAATGCAACGAATGCTTGTGCATGTTTTGTATACAATATCTGTTAACAACAATATAATACACCAATTTATTTGAAACAAATCACAACAATAATATACATGATTCAACCATGAATTAAAGCATCACGTTATATACTAATGAAGCAATAATTGATTCTTCAAAAGTTTAGTATTTGAAAATTACAGGAAAGTTACAAAATTTTAACTAAAATAGAGTTCAAATACAACGCCAATATAAGCTCCTCTCCTTGCGCTCTCCATCTCTCCCCGCCTCCGCTCCGCTCTCCCGCATGGGCCTGGCTGTGAGACTCACTATCTGTGTATTCGGCTGTGTATGAAGCACTGCGAGGCTTGGCTCCAATCGGCATGCGAGATGCCGGTTCATCCGGCCAATGCGAGGCTGCGGCAAGCCTCCGTGCGCATGCGCAAAGATGTCGGCGTCATGCGATCACGTAGGTACGTCGGACAGGTCAGGAGACGAAATACGCACTGTCCAAATGAGTGAGACGCTATCCTATACCAGCCTGTGAACCTCGTCGAACGAGTGAGGTCTATGAAACACCTGTGGCTGTGCTCCTTCCTATGATCAGCTGCTGGATGAGACCTAACGCCACCATGATGAACTGAAATCTCTCAGTCACGTGCGCATCAATTATCAGCATCAATAACTATCTAACACGGACCTGGCGAGGTAACATTTATTAAGTACCAAATTCAAATAAAAAATGATTATAATTTAGCTTAGAACTTACGTATAATCTCTGCTCGTTCATGGTATAAGACCACTAGGATGTAACTATCCTGTGTGGTGGGCGTGTCAATGTGTACCAGCTAACGGCTATGGGTCAGCGCGTGATCCATGCTACGTGTGAATCGCTAATACCAATGCATATAACGGGGTAATAAGTCAATAGAGCTGTGGGCGCTCGTATTCCTGTATGAAATCGCGCACGCTGTGACTGCACCTGTCTATATAGGGCGCACGGATCGGCACAGCCTTAGTGCAGTACGGTGGCGATGTAGGTGCGGCCATCGACGAAGATATGATGCTGCTCGAGTACAGGATCTGGAATTATGCTGAAGAGCGTGAAATTGCACGCAGCAACACGGTCCGGGACATGCATCTCGCATCTCGATCTCCTACAGATCAATGGAACTCATGGCCTATACTCCACAAGTCCTGGGACTACCCGGCAGGATAGGTGCAAGAGAAGTGCATGATCAGCTTCCCCGGCCGGTGTAGGTATGGGTCTCCAACTTGAGACTGAATAAATGAACATTTTATCAGTATCAGACAAGACAAAACTATAAATATTCATACTCTTGCAGTTTTTATATTTCCGCTGTTCGTGTTGGAGGACATCAAAGCTCATTATCCGGATAAAACTGACGGTTAGACGGCGTCGGCTGATATTGTAACTGAGCGTATACACGTTATACCTATCATGCAGATATAAAGCGTATAATATAAGTAACCAAATTCAATTACGAATGAAAATAATATCGTGTACAGTTATAGCATGTATGCCAAAGGAATACTGCCGCTCCAGGTCGCAGTGCATAAGTGAACGTTGTCGTCCGTACCAATTATGATGCGGCGTCCATGACCAAATCTGTATGCAGCTAGTACAACATCCCTTGAATTTCTTTATTCTGCATCGGGATACCCTAACCAATTCTGCGAATATAAGTATGTGTAAGGCCTGTCTAAATGCACAATAGACAGGGCTGAGTTCTTCGATACGAACACTGATGATGGAAGTCTAACAAATCTCGAGCGACTTCCAGAATGCTTAGCACATTCGATAGATTTTCAACATGTCAAAGAGTTAAAGCAAAGATTAGCAAACACAGACATTCCTTTAGCCAAGTATACGACAGAAAGGGAATTACAATCACGATGCTCTTGCAAAGCCACAGACGTGGAAGTCCATCCCCGCGTACACATCATCAAGACATCTACAGCCGATTGGCAATCACCTACGCCAGCTTCACAGCTACAACACGAATGCAACGGCTTTCTTAATGTGAAATGATTGATCTTGATGCACTGTGACAACAACATGACTCATATATATTAGGCAACATATTAGATGTGCTGATGGGGCAGTGTATTGATAATTCGACACACTCAGTGAGGAGATCATGACCTGCAGTTGATAGAAGCGTTATTGAGATGCCTCAATTGTGCACACAGAATGGCCTGAATAAGACCTTCTTTACTGGTCATTGTTGTCACCCATCATTAAGACAACAAGAGAAATCTAGAATGACGTGGCAATCAACCAACCGCGTCGAACGGGCCAAGCTACGCAAATCAGCTGCAAGAAACAGCTGACGGCAGCTCCAGTTACAGCATGGCCGTACAAGCCAGCTCCAATCGCTGCAAAGGCAGCAGCTCGAACGCAGCTCCATGCGCTGCACGGTCACACAGCATTAGTGCACCATCGCTGCCCAACCAGCTTATCAAACAACATGCTTGCCACAAACGCAGCCTCGCAAATCGGCTACCAAGCACAGGCTGCGATACGCAGCTAATGCCCATCACTGTCCAACGCAATGGAGGGAGCCGCTTCCAGATCGCTGCAAAACGCAGCTCAATCACCAGCACAGAACGGGCAGGTCAAGGTTCTGAGCTCATCAAACGTGATCGTAACAACTTACAAAAAGGCCTGTTCTTTCAACCCACGATTTGAGGAGTGGCTTTAGTGGTTGTTACACCCGACTAATAAAGGGGTTAACTAAACCCTATTTAGCCCGCCGGAGTTATGGGGCAGTTACACCCCTCTCGCCCCTATCATAGCAACAAACTCCACAAGAGTTAAAGATCGGGATTTTGGATAATCAGATCAAGGGTGGATTTTTGTTGAGAGGAATCTGTTCATGGCGAGGTTGGATTGGAGAAGATCTTTCGATCAGATTCTTCCAGGAATCAGAAAAGGAGGATTGATCCTTACACAGTCTGGGAAATCAACAGAGCGGAGGAAGCTCTAAACGGCGTCGAATATTTTGGCTTATTAAAGCCGAATTATTTCGGTTACCATAACAACTCATATCATTAGAGTTTGATTACTTGTTCTGAATCAGCGAAACTCGTCAAGAGTTTATCAACGAGACAAGACAGTTGGTTCCAGGGAGTAGCAAGACGGTACGGATCGTCAACGAAAGCAAACTGCGACGCGAACAATCGAGGGGAGGCATCTCATTCGGCTACTAAGGGAAGAACCGTCCCAGAATTAAACCAAACGGTTAGGACACACAAGGAGAGAAATCCGATCATTCTCATTCTCTTTTGTAATCGGAAAATCAATTATAATTGAGAGTTGGAGAGAATTGTAATCATTCCTTTCTAAACAGTTAGATGAGTAATGAAAATCAAGTAGAAAGAAAAGAAAAAAAAAAAAAAAAAAAAAATAAAAGAAAAAAATAGAAAGGGAAAAAAAAAAAACAGTTCTTTATCTTATTTTCTTGTTACACTAAAATTTTGCCCACCAAAGCAAAAGATGGCGACTCGTGCTTGGTAGACAAGTCTTGTCGTGACGAAGAAAGTGGGGTGGCGCAATCCGACGTTCAGCGGCTCACTGGGAACAACTGTAGAAACCTCTAGTCGTGAGTTTGAACCAAAGCCAAATACGAAAGAGGCCCTCTCTTCCGGATGCGGCTTAGACGGCCCTAAAGCTAAGGCGATGGTGCCTTGGGCAGATGCTCTAAAGAGGTCTTAACTACTGTTGAGACGCCAAGAAACCTCTCCATTATGGCTAATTAGCCTCAAGCTTGCTCTGCAAGTCCGAGGGCAACCCAGCCGACATTCAATGATGGAGTCTCACATTCTTCAGGCTTGGAAAGTAGTTTTGATTACCCTATCCTTATAGGCGAACATTCTAGGCGTGAGACGAGCCCCAGGGAGTAGTCGTGTTACTTGGTGGTAATAAGGCCTATGAGCAGAGAAAGCACGAATCAACGCCGATGACGCTGCTGTTAAGGCTTTGGAAAAGCAGGACCAAGAAAACGCCCGCTGCGCAGACTGAAAGAAGAGTCCAATCGACGAGCACCCTCCGAGAAAAATCAATACCCAAGACGGCAACGCAAGATTGCGTTTCTGAAGATCTGCACAAGCATTGCGTTCGATACTAACCAGACGCAGCACTTCGAGTAATGAATCCAAATACAAACACTCGGGTGATTCAATCTTAAACGCGAAGCCCTCAGTGGTGCGATTGTCCAATCAAGCAGGCAGCCCTGTTAAGGGAAAACAAGCGCCTCAGCGAGTGCGTTCAGAGACAAGAACAAAGACACCTGAGGGGTCTGTTTCCGCTCATAAAGCGGCAGGCCAAGGCCTAAGTGTCTTAATAAATCAAAACAGCGACCGTAACTCGGCACGCTGCGATTCCCGAATGTGATTAGGGTATCAAGTTCAACAAGAACTCATTTCGGCGCCTCAATGGCCAGGACATCGGAGGTTTTCATGCCACCGATGAGAGAATTGTCCCCGGTCTGACTGATTTGCAGAGAGTTACTCTCGTAGAGAAAAACAAGTGCAAGCGAGCAGCTCATTCATGTCATTGATGACGGCTCATTTCCAGACAGTCCTCTCCGAATGTCATCTGTGTATGCCTGATCATCGCACGGTGCTGTTAATTCGACAGAGCTAGTCATGACGTCGCAAGACCTATCGCAAACGAGCGGACGTCAAGAAGAAGTTTCTCGCAAGAGCTGAAAATACCCTCCAGGTTACTATCACAAATGATACAGCAAGAGGAAACGCCGCGTGTCGGCCAGTTCGATGAAATCAGAAAGAAAGCCCATTCCGATCCATGCGAGGAAAATTGGCCAAGATGAGTATCGAAGGGGTATATCGACATACGTGTGCAGCGGAACTTGGAAGGACTAATCCGGCCGCGGCTTAAGTTACCAAAAAGTTAGCTACGCAAGGAATACGACCAAGTGATGACCATTTCGCAATTGCTGAATCTCAATCTGCAAGCTCTGTCGGAGCAACACAAGTTTCGGCTTACATTTGGCAGGAACCAGAAGACAATAAGCCAGTTGATGCACACTCACTGACTCAGCGGGCAAAAAACATGCAAACGCCTTCTCACAGATTGAAGGATAGTGGCTTGCCCAACTGCTTGGGCTGAAAAAGCGCATAACGACTTCGCCGAGTCGTTCGGAAGTGACTTACGTCAAAAGGAAAGCATATGAATAAAATGAAGGCGCACGAACATCTCAGATCGCTGGAGACTGCACAACTTGGATTCTTTCTTACCGACAAGAGGGAAGGAGATGGAAAAAGAGCTTGTATCCTCATGGCACCATAAAATGGATTGAGTTAGAAAAGCCTGCTTAACGCAATGGCCCTAACAGGCAGCGACGGCTTCGCTAGCAAGGAGTCGATCACGGCCTATACCGGCTGCAAGAGATGGGATACAGCTCCCTTACCCGCCGAGTTTAAGGGCTGCACCGCTTATATCAAACCTTTTCGACGGTACATCACGTACACGTTAACTTGTCAGGGATGCACCAAATCAGATACCTAACTTACTCAAGTCTCAAACAGGAGATGTGGTAGGCTCAATTGATGGCCATCTCAGGCTAGACGCGACTTGTGTCATTACGGTACTCTCAAGGAGTGGCCTTGAATCGGTTTATGAAACTGCCTGCTGGATCTTATCAGAAATGGTAGAATGGTGGATAAGGGCTTTTCTTGGCCAGATTCGTTCGAAGAATGACACACGTCCACCCGAGTCGGAAGTCTGCGTTCCACTACCTGCTTCTAGCCACACGAAGCAGAGAAGAAGGGAGAATCTTATAAGTGCTTAACGTGGAGAGGTTGCCGTAGCATGGGATTGAGCGATGCACGTCCTTCAGGTAATGACTCAATCAACGCTAGATTGAGAAGCTTGCCAGGCAGCACCTTCAGACTCAGAGCTCTCGCTGCCGAGATGGGAGATAGGGCAGAATGTCGCTCCTCTGGAGACGAACTCAGTTTCGGCAAGAACAAGCTGAAGAATTATGCCGCTGCCGTTCGTTTAATAGCTGGAGAAGAGCCACACAACCAAAAAGCCGCAGCAGACGCAAGTCAGAATCCATCAGCGTCTAAGGGAGACTCGTAGCAGCTGAGCATGACCACGCAAGTACGCAACCGGCTCCACCGTAAAGCAAATGACAAGACGCCCAAGTCAACAGGACGCAACCCAAGCAGTATTACCATACATCACCAAGAGGAAAGAGCATGTGAACACTGCTGTCCAAACCTATCTCGGAAGGAAGCAATAAATTGCAGCTCCGGCTGAAATCAGAAAACCAGATGAAGGCAGGAAGGTAGATGACCCGCAATTACTGGTCGCTTGGCAAACCAGGTTCATTGAGCATCCTACGGCAGAAATGGCTATAGTGTTTCAGGACATAAATGCAATTTGGTGAATGCTAATGTACTTACTTCTGAGCCGGAGGCCAGAAGACGTCCAGCATGCTCTCTTTGAATGGAATACCTGTGCTTGGAGGTTCCTTATTGTGTTTGGCGCGTCCTGGGCTTTGCTTAGTGGGTCGTGTACTGTGTAGTCCAAGCTGCTAGAGTCTCTCCTTTTGACCCGCTGAGGGCTATTATGTCTGATTCTGTTGTCTGCTGCGTTTTTGGGTGTTGGCTCTTCTTCCAGCTTTAACGTGCCCAGAGCGATAATCTCCTTTCAGCTTGTTCTCCCTTGCGAGTAAACTAGTTTGTCTCCAGGAGCGACATTTCTGCTACTCCATGAGGAGGAGGCTGAGATCTGGCGAGCGTTGTGCCTAGCGAAGTTTCAACTAGCGCTTGATTGAGTCATACCTGAGGGGCATCGGCAAATCCTATGCCTACGGGACCTCCAGGCAGCGTAAGCCTTAATAAGATCTCTCCGCTTTCTTTGTGGTTTGTGTGGCAAGGAAAAGGGTAGGGAACGGAGCGACTTCTGTGTCAATCGTTCGGGAAACGAAATCTGGTCCAAAGAAAGGCCTTTCACAGATCTACCCATTTCTGATAGATGGCCAGCAGGCAATATTCAATAAACCATTCAAGGCCACTGCCTTTGAGAGTACGCGCATGAACAAAGTCGCGTCAGGATGGCATCAAATTGCTAACCACATCTCCTGTTTGGAGACTTGATGTACGTAGATATGACTGATTCTGGTGATCCTGTACGCGGTCGAAAGCGTCTAGTAGGCGTTAGGAGTGGCACTAATTCGGGCCGGTAGGTCGCGGGCTTATCGTCCATTCTGGCAGGTAAGCGCGTATCACTGGCTCTACGGCTGGAAGCTCGGCAGTCTCAGTGCCCATTGCGTACGAGCAGGCTTTCTCCAACTCATCCATTTGTGGTTGATTGAGGATTACCAACTCTTCAGTATCTGCCCTTCTCATTAGTCGGAAGAAGAATCGGCAAGTTGTGAGTCTGCGACGATGGCATGAGGTGTTCGTGCGCTGCTCTGCTTTCCTTTTGACGTAGTCCTTCGGGAAGACTCGGGTCTTTGGCCTTTTTCAGCCAGGAGTTGGGCAAGCATATCCTTCATCTGGAGAAGGGTTTCATGTTGCGCCTGGAGCATGACGTGATGTTCATCAACTCTTTTGGCTATGTCTTCTGGGTGTCCTGCCATGTAAGCCGAAACCTTGTGTGCTCCGACAGAGCTTGAGGATTGAGATTCAGCAATTGCCGAATGGTCATCACTTGTCGTAATTCCTTGGGCTAACTTTTGGTAATTAACCGGGCGGATAGCTCCAGTCCGTGACCACGTATGTCGATATACCCCTTCGAACTCATCGCAAATTTCTCGCATGGTCGGGGAATGGCTTCTTTCTGATTCATCGGAACTGGGACACGGGGCTTTTCCTCTGCTGGTCATGTTGATAGTAACCTGAGGGTATTCAGCTTCAGAAACTTTCTTCTTTTGACGTCGTCGTTTGGTAGGTCTTGCGACGTCAGATAGTCTGTCGAATACAGACCTGCGAGACTCAGGCATACAACAATGACATTCGGAGAGGACTGTTGAAATGAGCCGCTCACAATGACATGAATGAGCTGCTCGTTGCATTGGTTTTTCTCTAGAGAGTAACTCTCGCAAATCAGAGACCCGGGGACAATTCTTCATCGGGGATGAAACCTCCTGTCCTTGGATGGGCGGAATTGGTTCTTGTTGAACTTGATGGACCCTATCACATTCGGGAATCGAGGTGCGAGGGTCGCGTTTTGATTTATAAACACTAGGCCTTGGCCTGCGTTTAGTTGACGGAACAGACCCCTCAGGGTCTTGTTTTGTTTGGACGCACTCGTGAGGTGCTTGTTTTCCCTTAACAGGGCTGTGCTTTGATTGGACAACGCACCACTGAGGGTCGCGTTTAAGTTGAATCACCCGAGGTTTGTAATTGGATTCATTACCTCGAAGTGTGCGTTCTGGAGTATGAACGCAATGCTTGTGCAGATCTTCGGAAACGCAATCCTTGCGTTGGTCTTGGGATTGATTTTCTCGGAGGTGTGCTCGTCGGATGGACCTTCTTCGTCGTCGAGCAGCGTTTTTCTTGGCTTGTTTCAAAGCCTTAGCAGCAGCGTCATCGGCGTTGATTGTGCTTTTCTCTGTCATAGGCCTTTTACAACCAAGTACACGATGTGTCGACATAGGCGTGGGCTCCTCGGCTTGTAGAGCAAGCTTGAGGCTTTGGCCAAAGGAGAGGGCTTTCTTTGGCGTCTCAACAGTAGTTAAGACCTCTTTAGAGCTCTTGCAAGCACCTCGCCTAGCTTTAGGGCTAAGCGATCCGGAAGAGAGGGCCTCTTCATATTTCACTTGGTCAAACTCCACGACCAAGGTTTCTACAGTTGTTCCAGTGAGGTGAACGTCGGATTGCGCCACCACTTCTTCGTCAGAGAAGCTTGTCCCCAGCAGAGTCGCCATCTTTTGTTTGGTGGAAAATTTTGTAACAAGAAAATAAGAAAAGAACTGTACTTGATTTTATTCTCTCTAACTGTTTAGAAAAGGAATGATTACAATTCTCTCAACTCTCAATTATAATTGGATTTCCGATTACAAAAGAGAAGAGAATGATCGGGATTCTCTCCTTTGTTTAATTCTGGGTTCTTCTTAGTAGCGATGAGATGCCTCCCTCGATTGTTCGCGTCGAGTTTGCTTCTCGTTGACGATCCGACCGTCTTGACTCCCTGGAACAACTGTCTTGTCTGTTTGATAACTCTTGACGAGTTTCGTGATTCAGAACAAGTAACAAACTCTAATGATAGAGTTGTTGGAACCGAAAATAATTCGGTTAATAAGCCAAATATCGACGGTTTAGAGTTCCTCCGTCTGTTGATTTCCCAGACTGTGTAAGGAGTCAATCCTCCTTTTTCTGATTCTGGAAGATCTGATCGAAAGATCTTCTCCAAAATCCAACCTCGCCTGAAAGATCCCCTCAACTAGTTACCCCATTAGTCGGGTGTAACAACCCACTAAAGCCACTCCTCAAATCGTGGGTGAAGAACAGCTTTGAAGTTGTTACGATCACGTTTGAATGAGTCAGAACCTTGACCTGCGTTCTGGCGGTGATTGAGCTGCGTTTGGCAGCGACTGAAGGGCTGCGTTGGACAGTGATGGATGAGCTGCGTTCGAGCTGTGCTTGGTAGCGATTGGAGCTGCGTTGGGCAGCGATGGTTGATAAGCTGCGTTGGGCAGCGATGGTTGATAAGCTGTGTTGGGCAGCGATGGAGCTGCGTTCGAGCTGTGCTTGGCAGCGATTGGAGCTGCGTTGGGCAGCGATGGAGCTGCGTTCGAGCTGTTCTTGGCAGCGATTGGAGCTGCGTTCGAGCTGTTGATTGTTGCAGTATTTAGATTTCTCTGTCTTTATATATGGATGACACCAATGACCAGTAAAGAAGGTCTTATTCAGGCCATTTGTGACAATTGAGGCATCTCAATAACGCTCTATCAACTGCAGGTCATGATCTCCACTGAGTGTGTCGAATATCATTACACTGCTCATCAGCACCTCTAATGGTTGCTAATATAATATTAGTCATGTTGTTGTCACAGCCATCAAGATCAATCATTTCACATAAGAAGCTGCATTCGTGTTTGTAGCTGTTGAAGCGGCGTAGGTGATTGAATCGGTGTAGTGTCTTGATGATGGTACGCGGGGAGGACTTCCACGTCTTGGTTTGAAGAGATCGTTGATTTGTAATCCCTTTCTGTCAGAGTACTGCTAAAGACTGTCGTTTTGTAATCTTTGCTTTAACTCTTTGACATGTGAAAATCTTCGAATTGTAACATTCTGGAAGTCGTCAGATTGTAACTTCCATCATCAGTGTTCGATGAAGACTCAGCTGTCTATTGTGATTTTTAGACAGCCTACACATACTTATATCGAGAATTGGGTAGGGTATCCCTGATGCAGAATAAAGAATTCAAGGGATGTTGTACGCTGATACAGATTTGGTCATGGGAGCGCATTCATATTGGACGACCCACTTTACTTATGCACCGCGACCTGGAGGGGCAGTATCCTTTGGCATACATGTATAACTGTACACATATATTTCATTCGTAATGAATTTGTACTTATATATATTCGCTATTCTGCATATAGGTATAACGTGTGATACGCTCAGTACAAATCAGCGACGCGTCACCGTCAGTTTTACCGAAATGAGCTTGATGTCCTCCAACACGAACAGGTAAATATAAAACTCAAGAAGTATGAATATTATAGTTTTTCTGTGTGATACTGATAAATGTTTTATTTTATTTCAGTTCAAGTGGAGACCCTATACACCGCCGGAGCTTGATATGCATTCTCTTGCACCTATCTGCCGGGGTAGTCCCGACTTGTGGAGAGCCAGAGTTCCATTGATCTGTTAGGAGATCGTGGAGATGCATGTCCCGGACCGTGTGCTGCGGCAATTTACGCTCTCTCAGCATATTCCAGATCCTGTCGAGCAGATCAATCGTCGATGGCGCCCTACATCGCACCGTACTGACTAGGCTGTGGTCCGTGCGGCCTATATAGACAGGTGGGTTCACAGGTGGGATTTCATACAGGATACGAGGCCCACAGCTATTGACTATACCGCGTATATGCATTGGTATTAGGATATCACACGTAGATGGATCACGCGTGACCCATAGCCGTTAGCTGGACACATGACACGCCCACCAACAGATAGTTACATCCCTAGTGGGATGAACGAGAGAGATTACGTAAGTTTCTAAGCTAAATTATAACATTTTTTATTGAATTGGTACTTAATAAATTGTTTACCTCGCAGGTCCGTGTTTTAGATAGTATTGATGCTGATATTGATGCGCACGTGACTGAGATTCAGGATCAGGTGGCGTTAGGGCTCATCAGCAGGATCAAGAAGAGCATAGCACAGGTGTTTCATAAGACTCACGTCGACGAGTTCACAGGCCGTAAGGATAGGTCTCACTCATTTGGACAGGCGTACGCTCGACGTCGACGACCACGTGATGATGACGCCGACACTTCGCATGCCGACGGAGCAGGCACTCGCATGCCGATGGAGCCGGCACTTCACATGCTGATGGAGCCGGCACTTCTCAGCCTCATACACAGCCGGATACTCAGATAGTCGAGTCTCATCAGCGCGAGGGCGGGGAAGAGCGAGGGGGAGGGGGGAGAGAGGGAGAGGAAGGAGAGGAGCTATATTGGGTTGTATTTGAACTTATTTTGTTAAAATTTGTAACTTTCCTGAATTTTCAAATACTAAACTTTTGAAGATCAATTATTGTTCATATATATAACGTGCATGTTTAATTCATGGTTGAATCATGTATATATTGTTGTGATTGTTTGCAAATAAATTGGTGTATATATGAGTTAACAGATATGTATACAAAACATGCACAACATTCTGTGCATGTTATGCTGTCAAAACAGGAATATAATAATATAAAAACAAATTAAAGAGTTAGAAAATTCAGGCCTGATCGGGAGCAGTCGTGATGTCACTGCCCTAGAAGATTAAGGACCCGCCTATCGCCCTGGCGTAATTTGTCCCCTCTCCCATAGCGGTAAAACCCCCGGAATCGGCCGACCTCTGCACTCGGGCGTGAGTCACAGAGCTTATGCTCAGATGAAAACGGTTGCCCAACAAATAGAAATATAAACATGTAGCCGAAATTTCTTGGAGGTATGAGAGTAAAGAAGAGAAGAGAACTTAGAAGTTTTCCTCTTCGTTGGTGTACTTCTGAATGAGCTCCAAGCCTGTTTATATAGGTGAGGAGAAGTGTAACCCCCGTTGAATCCAATGGACTGTTACGCACAAATCCTGCTTCCGTTACCCGCATGCAACCGTTACAGAACGTGTAAAACGTGTAAAAATAAAAGCTTGAGAAGCAAAAATGTGTGTGTGTGCCGGCGAGGCGTGGCGTGGCGAGGCGAGGCGTGGCGTGCGTGCACGCGCACGCGTGTGTGGTAGAAATGCAAAGCCCACAAAACCCAAAACACTATTCAAAGCCCAATAAGGAGAGAACCATTATATACCATTTACTATTCATCTTATTTTCCAATGTGGGCCTTTTCATGACAAAGCTTCCAACAGTCCCCCCCAAAAGGCAATATTGACTAAAAATTCAAAATAATAAATCAATAAATAAATCACAAAATAAATATAGGTTGGGCAACCTTTCGTATCGTGAATTCGGGAGAGGTAGCTTTCGGTTTTGAACCTTTTCTTAGTGAGTTTATCGCCACCTGATGGACATAATGGACTAGGCCTTGAATTAGGCCCCTTGGATCAGGTATTAATGAAAACACACACAATATGTTTTTATCTATTGAGCTAAGCGGGTTGAGCGTTAAAGGCCATGCTCACAAAAAATCGACTCATGAGAGTTTCTAGGGGTCAGCCCTGTCCCCCCCAACCGAGCCCCCGCCCCCCCCCATCCCCCCCCCAGGGTACTACAGCTGTTTATTTAATACCCCCCATAATACACCCATTGGACTTATTAAGAGTAAACCTCAGCCTAGCCAGCTGTATCATAAGAGCATCGTCATCATAGAGAAGGGGTAGTAGCAAATGCTACATAATGATATATAAATATATCTAGGTCGATGCTCCACACGAGAGTCACTTGTCCAGCTTGTTTCTACCACATTGAACCGACATTGGGACTACGTCTCCAAATAAGGGTTGGGTTGTCGCTGTCAGTGACCTCATTTATGGGCTTAACCCCATCTTCCTCGATGAATCCAGAACCATACTCCTGGATAATCCCTTAGTCAAAGGGTCACCAAGATTTTTCTCAGACTTTACAAAGTCCAAGATCACAACTTTGCCTAATAGGCGTTGTACAGACTTATATCTTATTTGAATATGTCTGTTATGTTTTTTATTTACATGTACTTGCTTTAGAAGCTCTATGGGATCTAGAATCAGAGTGAATGGAAATAGGAGGAGAGGGTTTAGGGACTAAAGGAAGTTCAGAGAGAAGATCTTTTAACCATTCAGCTTCTGTGCAAGTAGTATTAAGAGCAATCAGCTCAGATTCCATGGTGCTCCTGGCAATTATTGTTTGCTTACATGATTTCCAGGATACAACAGCACCACCAAAAAGAAATACATATCCAGATGTAGACTTTACACTGTTGGAATCCGTGACTCAGTTGGCGTCACTATACCCTTCTATAACATCAGGGTAACCAGTGTAAGTCAAGCAATAGTCAATTGCGCCTTTCAGATATTTGAATACTCTTTCTAAGGCAGTCCAATGATCTTTGCTAGGGTTGCTAGTATACCGACTCAGTCTCCCTACAGCATAAGCTATATCGGGTCTGGTTCGGTTGGATATGTAAAGAAGAGATCCAATCATCTGAGAATATTTCAGCTGGGAGACAGGTTCACCTTCATTCTTCTTCAAGGATATAGAAGAATCATAAGGTGTGGAAACAGGTTTAGAGTTATGAAAGTTGATTTTGATTAGCATTTTATCAATGCTATGGGAAAGACTCAAAGATATTCCTCTAGTATCTCTAGAGATTTTCATTCCAAGTATCATGTCTGCAAAACCTAAGTCTTTCATATCAAAGTTTTTGGAAAGATAATCCTTAACCTTTGAAATTAATTCAAGTGTTGTTCCAAAGATAAGGATATCATCAACATAGAGACAGAGAATGACATAGTCATTGTTTATCACTTTAGAATAGACACATTTATCGTGTTCATTCACAGTGAAGCCATATTGTGCAATGACGTTGTCAAATTTCTGGTGCCATTGTTTAGGAGCTTGTTTAAGACCATACAAAGATTTAACAAGCTTACAGACTTTGTTTTCCTGACCCTTGGCAATGAGGCCTTCAAGTTGGTGCATATAGATCTCTTCATCTAAATCACCATTCAGGAAAGCAGTCTTGACATCCATCTGATGTATGATAAGCTTATGTAAATCACCATTCAGGAAAGCAGTCTTGACATCCATCTGATGTATGATAAGCTTATGGATAGCAGCAAATGCTAATAATACTCAGATAGTTGAGATTCGGGCTACAAGAGAATATGTATCAAAATAATCAATGCCCTTTTGTTGAGTAAAGCCTTTAGCTACTAATCTAGCTTTAAATTTATCTATGGAACCATCAGCTCTGAGTTTCTTCTTGAATATCCACTTACAACCAATAGGTTTACAACCTGGAGGTAAGTCGGTGAGTATCCAAGTATGGTTTTCCATGATAGATTTAATTTCATTATCAATGGCTTTTTTTCAGAAAGGAGATTCAGGTGAATCCATTGCTTCTTGGAATGAGCTTGGATCACCTTCAACAAGAAAGGTAAGGAAGTCTTCTCCAAAATCCTTTTCGATTCTACCTCTTTTGCTTCTTCGAGGTTCAATATCAAGAGGTTGAGAAGAACTGGAAGATGGAAGATCAGAAGGAATGGATGATCTGGGATTTTCTGAGATTTTAGATTTGAAAGGAAAGATATTTTTAAAGTAGACTGCATCTCTTGCTTCAATGATGGTATTGTTGGATATGTCACTGATTTTAGATTTGATGACTAAAAATCTGTTAACATTGCTATCTAGTGCATATCCAATAAAAGCATCATCTACAGTCTTAGAACCAAATTTTCTCTTCTTAGGTTCGGAAATAGCTACTTTAGCCAAGCAACCCCAAACCCGGAAGAAATTCAGATTAGGAGATCTCCCCTTCCAATATTCATAAGGAGTTGTATCGGAATTTTTTTGGGGAATCCTATTGAGAATGAAGCAAGCAGAAAGAAGAGCTTCACCCCAGAGATTTTCTGGTGCTCCTAAACTGAGTAACATACAGTTCATCATGTCCATTAGGGTTCTATTCTTTCATTCAGCTACCCCGTTAGACTGTGGTGTATAGGGAGCAGTAACCTCATGAATAATACCGTGCTCTTGGCAATATTCAGTCATATGATTTGAGGTATACCCCCCCCCACGATCAGATCTTAGAATCTTGATCTTCCTGTCAAGTTGGTTCTCAGATTCAGCTTTGAACACCTTAAACCTATCTAAGACTTCATCTTTAGTTTTGAGAAGATAGGTGTAACAATATCTGGAGTGATCGTCTATAAAAGTCACAAAATATCTCCTACCCCCTCGGGTGAGAACTCGGTTAGAGTCACACACATCACTATGAATTAATTCGAGGGGTTCAGAGTTTCTAGTTATAGACTTGAAGGGTTTTTTAGTGTGTTTCCCTTGAACACAGATTTCACATTTAGATGAGGGATCATGAGAAGATTTAGGAATGAGGTTTAATTTACTCATTCTCTGCAAGGATTGAAAATTTACATGTCCAAGTCGTCCATGCCAAACATCACAAGACTCAACAATTTGAATAACAGAAGACTCAGAAAATTTATTAGAACTGGAATTGATTACATTGAGTTTGAAAAGGCCATTACAGATAATACCTTTTCCTATGAAAACATTACTCTTTGTAATCACAAATTTGTTGGATTCTTTTACAATCCTATAACCAGCTCTAAGAAGAAGAGATTCACTAATCAGATTGCGACGGAGAGAAGGAACGTGATAAACGCCTTGCAGATGAAGAACTTTTCCAGAAGCCATGGTGAGCTCTATACATCCACTTCCTATTATTGATTTAGTGGAGTCATCTGCTAAGCTTATGCTTCCTCCACGTGATTCCTGATAATTTGAAAACCAAGAGCGGTCATTACAGACGTGGATATTTGCTCCGGAATCCAAATACCAATCAGTGGAAGAAGTTAGAGAATTTACAAGATGAGATGAAGAGGCTAACCTGAAGGAGGTTGGATTCATTTCAATCATATTAACTTTGTTGGATCCATTTCCTTTAGGGGCAGGTTTGGCCG
The DNA here is from genome assembly GCF_001876935.1 of Asparagus officinalis. Classification (NCBI taxonomy): domain Eukaryota; kingdom Viridiplantae; phylum Streptophyta; class Magnoliopsida; order Asparagales; family Asparagaceae; genus Asparagus; species Asparagus officinalis. Next base: position 75,627,499 of record NC_033795.1, on the reverse strand, counting down.
GTTCCTTCTTCCGAAAGAAACAGTTGTGAGCCATGTGGTTGGTTCTACCACAGACAAAGCAGAACTTCTCATCAGACTTATGGCTGGAAGAATTGGGATTTGGTTTGAAGGAGGATTTGTTGAAAGATTTGTTGAAAGATTGTTGATTTTTCTTGAATTTCTTCCCTTTGGGTTTGAAATTCTTAGATTTAGGCTTATCCTCTACCAAGTTTACTTTAGCTTTTGTTTCATTCTTGGTATTGGAATTTTGCCTATGCTGGTCTTCAATACGAATAGCCTTGAGGGCTTCAGTTAAGGTTAGATCTCCTTGCTTGTGTCGGAGTTCTCCAGCAAATCTAGACCAGGAGGGATGAAGTTTATCAATCAAACAGGAAACTTTATAATCGTCAGTAAAAGTGTTTCCTTTTGATTGGAGATGACGGAGGAAATCTAGGAATTCATGAATTTGTTCGTTAATGGGTTTGTCATCAACCATCATAAACTTATTGAAGGAGGAGGAGGTGAAACGCATAATTCCGGCATCATCATAGCCATATTCTGCTTCAAGAGCATTCCATAGGTCTTTTGCACATTCCGGCATCATCATAGCCATATTCTGCTTCAAGAGCATTCCATAGGTCTTTTGCACTTTTGAACTCAAAATATATGTCATAAAGGTTGTCCGCAAGTGCACTAAGGATCCTATGACAACAATGATAGTTGATTTCTTCTGGTTTCATAGAGCTAGAAAAGGAGCTAGCACCAGAACTAGAAGTGGAAGGAGCAGGTTGAGCAGGATTAGGAGTCAAAGGTTGATAACCACTAGTAGATGACTCATAAGTGTCAATAGCAGATAAAAGACCTAAGGTAGTGAGCCAGTATTTTATCTGATTAGCCCACCGTTTATAGTTAACACCGGTGAACTTCTCAGGTTTGACACTTTTTGAATGATCAGGATTTGCCATAAGTCCAATTCAAGTTTACTAGTCTAGGTACATGTAATCTGATATAAAAAAGGATTTTGTCAATATTACTAGACCAGAAACTTAATTAAACCTGCTTTAAATCAAAAACCCTGAAAGTGAAAAGATAAAAGTTTTACTCGGGTAGTTTGGCCAGGTAAGGATAGTACTAGAGGTTGATCAAAGATCTATTAAGTACCTCGTTTCTTGCCGAGCGCTTGACGCAACCCTTAAACATTACCTTAGACACCAACTAATCCAAGAAAACTTGAACCAGTTCACTTAAAGATTTTTTGTTTTTGTTTTTGTTTTTTTTTATATATGACAGATGTAAAAATTGAGTATAGAAGCAGCAAAGAAATAAGTTTTTTAACTAATTTAGATGCAACAAATTAAAACAATTAACTAATACAACAAGTAATTACAATGAAGATTCGGGTGAACAGTAATCCCGATGAACAATAATTTTTTTAATTTTTTTAACTAATTAACTTAACAGCAAGAATTTTTACTTAATCTTCTAGATTGCTGTCAAAACAGGAATATAATAATATAAAAACAAATTAAAGAGTTAGAAAATTCAGGCCTGATCGGGAGCAGTCGTGATGTCACTGCCCTAGAAGATTAAGGACTCGTCTATCGCCCTGGCGCAATTTGTCCCCTCTCCCCTAGCGGTAAAAACCCCCGGAATCGGCCGGCCTCTGCACTCGGGCGTAAGTCACAGAGCTTATGCTCAGACGAAAATGGTTGCCCAACAAATAGAAATATAAATATGTAGCCGAAATTTCTTGGAGGTATGAGAGTAGGGAAGAGAAGAGAGTTTAGAAGTTTTCCTCTTCGTTGGTGTACTTCTGAATGAGCTCCAAGCCTGTTTATATAGGTGAGGAGAAGTGTAACCCCCGCTGAATCCAAGGGACCGTTACACACAAATCCTGCTTCCGTTACCCGCATGCAGCCGTTACAGAACGTGTAAAACGTGCAAAAATAAAAGCTTGAGGAGCAAAAATGTGTGTGTGTGCGGGCGAGGCGTGGCGAGGCGTGGCGTGAGTGCGCGTGTGTGGTAGAAATGCAAAGCCCACAAAACCCAAAATACTATTCAAAGCCCAATAAGGAGAGAACCATTATATACCCTTTACTATTCATCTCATTTTCCAATGTGGGACTATTCACAAAGGTAAAATTGCATTTTCATGAACAAAGCTTCCAACATGTTAAGTATAACCTGCAACTTCACGGGAGTTCAACTCCCGTGAAGTTGCAGTCCCAACCTCCAGAGAGCAGCCTGGCGTTGCATCTGGGCATAAATCTTCACGGGAGTTGAACTCCCGTGAAGATTTATGTATAAATTAAACTTCACGGGAGTTTAACTCCCGTGAAGTTTAAAAATACATTAAACTTCACGGGAGTTCAACTCCCGTGAAGTTTCGGAAAATTTTTAACAAAAACCGACCTGTTTTCAGCGCTGGGCTGAAAACATGTCGTTTTTTGCAAATAAAAACCCAAAAAGGTCTGTTTTGAAAATTTGTCCTTTCTTGGGATAAAGCTCGATATCAAAAGACCCTCTTCAACTTGGGACGACTACTAGGAAACCTCCTCCTTTAAGTTTAGCGGTTATCCTTTTAAATTAAAGAAAAACTCTCATGAATGATGTTAACCGTAATTCACATATGAGTGAGTAAAATTATGCATGAAGATATACATGTAAATATTTTTTTTCACCTAGTGAAAATTGTGGTTCGTACTTAAAGGACGCTTTCTGATAGCCACTAAAGTTAATGAAAGTTTCCTAGTATTTTGATAGTTATGGGGGTTATATGATAACCGTCTTCACTTAAAGGGGGCACGTGATAATATGTTTTACATTAAAAAAATTAGGGATGGCTGCATTAGAGTTAAAAATATCAATATAATTATGTGGTGATCTAATGTAATGTTAGGAGGACAAATTTTCAAAACCAACCTATTTGGATTTTTATTCCCAAAAAACGACCCCATTCAGTTTTATTTGCAAAAACCGACCTGGTTTCAGCCTCAGCGCTGAAACCAGGTCGGTTTTTGAAAAAAACTCTCCGAAACTTCACGGGAGTTGAACTCCCGTGAAGTTTTTTGAACTATGAAACTTCACGGGAGTTCAACTCCCGTGAAGTTTCGGAGAGTTTTTTTCAAAAACCGACCTGGTTTCAGCGCTGAGGCTGAAACCAGGTCGGTTTTTGTAATTATTTTTGAATGGGGTCGTTTTTGGGGAATAAAAGTCCAAATAGATTGGTTTTAAAAATTTGTCCAATGTTAGGATACCATAGCTATTCATCGAGCGTGATGTCTCAAGGAAAGTTCTCACACTTGTTCACTATAATTTATACATGATCTTCTCACTAGATATTAGAGGCGTAAAAAATTTTGGCGCATTATTTATCCCAGACATGATTATTTGCCCCGTATTTGTTCTAGTCGAGAACCGGTCGCAAGTGTAAGTATAAGATACTATAAAGTATTTTAAGTGTGGTCACTGATCTTGATATACAGTACATGACCAAAGTGTCACATTATTTACCGGTACGAAAAAAAAAACTCGATACTTTACGCCAACCATCTAAGCCGTAGGAAATTAAATTAGATTTAATCTTTTAATATAGATTAAGTTTAACCATCCTCATCAATAGCTGGTGATAGGCTTGCAACCGCTGTCCCCACCATCGACTTTACATCACAAAATTAGGCGTCTTTTCAAATTATTCGGGGGACTGGGGAGCCGAATCCCTTTTCTTGGAAAATTGACTACCAGCACCCCTTTTTATTCTTTCTGATTGCTTGACCCAAAAAGCATCGAAGCTTCTCTCCCTCATGGAGTCCAGAGCCTTTTCCCTCAAACCCTGCTCCTCCTCCTCCTCCTCCTCCAAAATTCCCCAAGAGATCGAAGAGGCCGAGGACGCTCGGAGCACCGGCATTGATCCGAGCCCCCTCTTCGTCAAGAAGAAGAAGAGGAAGCGAGGGATAATTGTTTCCAAACCCAAGCTAGGGCACAAATTTGCTTCCTCTTCTTCCTCTAGCTCTTCGTGGCAGCAGTACAGTAGGGAACGTGTCAAGCAGTGGGACCACCGTGATAATGGTGCTCAGGATCTCGGGCTGCCTCTTGGGATGTCATTTGCAGCTATCGTTGCCCAGGTGAAGTTTGATTCTTGGTTTTAACTTTGCGGACTGGGTTCTTTTGGTTGCAAATTTAGGAATTTTTGGGCATGAGAATGCTTGAGCTGCTTAATTTGGCTGTTTTCATCCTACAAGCTGGTATCTTTTAGCGTAAACCTCAACAAGATGGAGACGTTAGAGTCTCTTGATTCCACAAGTTGGCACCTTTTTTTTTATGAGACTGCCTCAATCGCAACATGGTAATGCACTGAGCTGGGGGCAAAGTGACTGACTTTACCCTATTCGTATCCGTTTACGATTTATGAATGCGAATATTGACGAAGAAATTCGTGTGTAACCCATATAACTGGAAAGGGAACGGATCAATTTTGAGGGAACAAATATGGATATGGTTCAAATATAAGAACAATTAATTGATACTTTCATAGATGAAGACTGGTAACATGCCTTTTTGATCTGTAGCTTTTTGAACACCTTCCTTAATGTAATATCATTTTTTAATGTTGTTAAGATGTATATAGTTTGGGTAATGATTAGTGTTATTAGTATTTTAGCTTCATGTTTTCTAAGAGTTCGCAAAAGACTACATTCAAGAGGGTTTTGCAGAATTTTCTTTTGTTGCTTGAGAAAAGTCTACTAGTATAATAGTTGCTGTTCCCAAAACTCTTGAAATTGAGAGGCCTGGAAGTAATAAAAAATCATTTTTACATTATCCACAAATAAGTTACACGCTTAGTAGAACATCATACAACAGCCAATCAACCCTCATCCTTGACCCACACAAAAAAGAAAATCAAAAGACGAACGCATGCCATTAACAATCAACATATAAAACTAAACACAAACACTCAAACAGAGAGAGGGTAGGTGGAGAAAGGGGTCGGACGAGAATACCTAGTTGTGCGGGCAAGAAGGTGAACATTGTTTCTGTGGAGGGGGTGAAGATGAGATGATAGAGAAGAAGTGCAGCTTAATTCCTATCCCTAGCGACAGATTTGGAAATTTTTTTTTGTGGGATGGCTGTAACCAGATGTTCCATGCTCTTCATGCTATCATGCTCAGAGTGTTGACCCCATTTTCATTTCTGATACTGGTAATTTAAAAAGTCTTGAGCTGGATTCTTTTCCACTTCTATTTAATGTCTAGATATTCATATTTGCACCCCATTTTTTGAACCAAACTGTACCCTTATATGTGCTTGGTGTAATGTCCAAATTTGCGTCCCATTCAGATATGGGTTAGGAACAGGTCGGATATACTCAAAACCCTTTTCATCCGTACATAATGTAAGAGGAACTTATATCTATGTATCAACCAGATCACAGGAGTTGGACGAGTTTCATGTTTGCTTTGCAGTGCAAGAGATTTGTATTTCTTCTGTTAAAAAAACACTGATATAGAAGGAATAGGAGTATATATATATATATATATATATAGTTTTTCATGAAATATCTTTAAATTTTCAATACTTGTTTCTCACTAATATGTGTCTCAATGTTCTCTGATTTGATTTCTTCAGAAATATCTAAAAGAAAATTTTCTGTATAAGATAAAGCAGAAATCAATTGATCGAGATATGCTTCTTCAGGTGTATTTTTAAAGTTAATATTATATTTAAACCCATTTGTATAAAAATAAAGACCATCCTCATCAACAAAAAAATGTTTAAGAAAATTGATAAAAGGGGTACCAAGAATAAGACCTAGTCTCAAGACTTTAACTAGAATAAATGACGTTTTTAAACATAGGCCTCGATTGCAAACATGAACATTTATATTCAACTATGAGATTTTGACCATTTGCGGAGCTAACCACATGAGTTATTTTTTCAAAGTATTGGGAGGGAATAAGACCTTCTCTAATGTAGTTAAGATCTACTCCCGTATCTACCAGCACATTATGGTTAACCATAAAATTGGACTATATTCTACGTGTAATAGTACATTTCCATTTTTGTTTAATATATTTATCTACAATGTTGATTGATTTCTTGGAATATTCTGTGTGTGTGTATAGGTTGAGATTTTAAGATTTATATTTCTTGCTTAAGATTTTTAAGCTCAAATTTTACTTTGTTATTTTGTAAAGAAGTGTAATGCTTGGAGTTGTTTTTTTCTTTTTAGTTATCTCAAGATATTTAGTTAATTGTATTCTTTTTTATTGTAGATCTGTAATAACATCAATAGTGTCAAGAATAAATTGTTCATGTTCATCTAAGGTATTTAATTATGAAGAATTGCAGAAGACTCCATAGGTAATTCAGGACACTTTTCTTCATAGCAAGTGCAAACATTGTATAGCTTTGGTGTTTGTTTCAAGTCCCAACATCCTTCATATGCTATAGGCTGTAGCTGACATATAAAACAAAAGGGAATATAGGCGGTATACTTTTTATAGTAAATTAGGAATCCATGAGCCAGCTCATTGACAACCACGATCGCCAAAAGAAAAGGGAAAAGGGCAAAAATAGAGGGAAAAAGAAGAAGAAGAAGAGCTATACACTACGTGGACTATGGTCACACATGCACACCAGCCAAATAGAAGTAACAGACGAGCTAATAACTTGAATTGGAATGAATTACCAAATTGGAATGTATAGTTCATTTAAATTTGTGTTTTTTTTAAGTAGACATTGGAGCGAAAACATTTTAAAACTTTTAACTGTTAGGTTATAGTGTACTAAATCATTCTATGTGATGATTCTTCTTTCTATGCCTTGTTGG
>NC_033795.1:75604608-75619753 GCF_001876935.1 Asparagus officinalis | reverse complement strand
AAAATTATTGAGGTGCCTAAGTTAGGTCTTCCTACCTGCCGACTCACCTTTGAAGAATTAAAAGGCCTGTTCTTGGTGTTAGTCCAAACATTTGCACGTGCCATGCACACGACTACTTATGTTGCTCTTGTTTTGTCGTTAAAAGAGATGGCTTTGTGATCTGGCACGTATACACTGTTGGAGTGGTGACTGTCAATATTCCAAACGAACCCATTAATCATCACTCGACGTAAATTCATTAGCTAGGAGTTAAATATAAGCTTTTTTTCGGTTTCTTCTGCTGCTTCTCGTACTTTTGTTTCTGTCGTGTTTCTATTGCAGAATATTGAGCTCCAACTAGCTGTGTAAGAGGCAGAATGGAATGATAGTGATCTTGTGTCCGACCTCTTTCCAGGATGATAGGGACACATATAACATGTCAAAATTATTTATGCACTTCATTTTCATTTATTACTTTGTTTGAAAAATGCTTATGGTGAACTTTTCATGATTTCAGATATTGAGTAGAACTAATGGATCAAAAAATCAGATTCCCCTAGATCGTCTTTCCCTGGTATATTATATCAGAATTCATATATGTTTTTCATATAAATTGCAATACTAGTCTGAGAGTATTTAAATTGTTTTAAGCTGATTGTATTACGTAATGCAGATCTGCACATCGGCAGTAAAAGAATCGGTAGCAAATGTAAGTCTTCTTTTTTGCTCTATGGTCTGCCTGTTTTCTCTTTAAAATTTCAATATTACAAAATTTTCTTTTGTCTTGTTTGATCAGGTATATGGAAACAGGTTTGACTGTTTCCTGATGAACTTTGAGAAATCATTTACCAGCACGCTGGGAACGTTGCGGTTAATTAATGAAGCATCTGTTGCTGTTGCTGGACGCAGAAAAAGATCATACCAAGTTCCACTTGACAAACATGGAAATAGATTAGTTGAAGCGCCATCTATTGTTGGAGAAGGAAATAATAATTGCAATTCTTTCCTAGATAGTAGCAGCTGTCAAGATGCACAAGGTAACTGCGAATCTCCTTGTGATGTTGAGAAGTTTGAAGACATTCCACAAATAACCACCATGACCAATCAGATTGTTCTTCATGGACAAGTGAATCATGAGCTAGCCTGTGCTTCTCATCGTTTTGGTCATGCCAGCTTTAATCAATCTATCTTGAATACCTTTGAGAAATCTGTTGTGGAGCAGACTCGCTCTAATGACCTGAAGACATATGAGATAGGTCTGATTAGGAGAAAGATACAATTAAAAGAATCACAGTTGGCTGTAAGCTCCCATGCAAATGTGCTAGAGAAGATAAAGATCTCTATGGGTATTTCAAAGGCTTCTTTCAAAGGAGAGAAACTTAGAAATCAAATGCTCGATACTAGACATGCAGATTTGCTGAGGAGGTGTATAGATCTTATGGTTGCTGGTTTAATCATCATGTCCTGTTGTCTAGGTTATGGGACATATATCTATTCATACCAGCGTATCACAGAGGTAACATCATCATGCTCGGTCATTCCCGAGGTTAGTATTGTCTCAACCACTAGCCACTTATTTATGTTGTTATTGTATTCTTATGGGGTTACTCACAAAACCCCTGAATGTTGAGGTTTTGCACATAAACCCCTGAACTGTGGGTTGTCTCTCAAACTGAACTTTAAACCTTTCATACTTGACACTCACCTGTAATTGACCAATAACTAAATATCTTATAGAGAAAAAAACCACAAATTTAGATTTTTTTTTGTTAGAGGTAGCATACTACCTGCGCTCATATCTTTTAGTTTAGAGGTAACACACCCACCTCCCCTCAATTGAGAATTTTTTTTTTCTCTCAAGGAAATTTTAGTTACTTGCAAATTACGGGAGTCTGGTTAGAAAAGCTTAAAGTTCAGGAGAATTTTGTGAGACACGCCAAAGTTCAAGTGGGTTATGTGAGAGAAAAAAAGCTTAGGGGGTTTGTGTGCAAACCCCCAAAGTTCAGGGGGTTTTGTGAAATTTACCCTATTCTTATGCATCTGCAGAAGTTCTTGCTACTGATATTTCAATAATTTTCCTCTTTAGGAGTCGAAGTCCTGGTGGGTTCCGAAGCAAATGGCATCATTCAGTTCAGGCTGGCTTATTTTGAGGTGCCATGTTGTAGCTTTCACACGAATGTTCTTTGGTTTGGCGATGATTGTGGTCATTGCTTATTCTGTTTTCCAGCGGTCAGCTATGGCTACACCAACAACTATGCCCGTCACCTTCATTCTCCTGTTGGGATTTATCTGTGGCATTGCTGGAAAATTGTGTGTGGACACACTGGGTGGGAGTGGGTTACACTGGCTTTTGTACTGGGAGGCTTTCTGCTTGCTTCATTTCTTTGCCAATATATTCCCTTCGGTTTTGTATCAGCTTCTTTATGGTCCAATTACCATGTGTCAGACTAAGGCAGTGGGTAGGATAGTACCGTATTGGCTCAGGCGTATTATGTTCAATTTGGTGCTCTCTGTTATTTATCCTGCATTATCTGGTTTGCTGCCATTTGCATCTCTAGGAGACTGGAAGGAGCATTTCTTGCAGAGAATAAATCATTTGATTATTGGTGTTGAGAGTCAAGAGTGAAAAAGAGAAGATATCAATAATTATGTTTTTAAGCAGGAGGAACTGATGCGTGTAATATACAAGCTATAAGAAGTTAGTGCTTCCTTGCTGGTAGTGATTTCCTAATTTATCAGGTGATGATGTATTCCAGAGATTAGCATGACACTGATGAAAAGCTGAGGAACGGATGCATGTAACATTATGAGCTACAAGAATATGGCAATGGCTCCTGTTGTATTTATAGCTGCCAATTTTAAGCGGCGACAAAATATCTTTGTGAAGTTTCTAATTTATAATATGCTGGTGTATTTGAAAGTAAAGTCGATAAAGCGGACAGGAACCTGTTGTGAGATATGCCTGAAGCTGGATATTTGTTAGTAGTTAGGGTTCTCGAGAGAGATTAGCAGATGTTATTGTTTCTAAAACAAGATTAAAATTTGGATATAATCTATATATATCTGTTTCCTGTGTTGTTTTGTGTTTCTTTGCGCTTGTAAAACAAGGTGAACTCTTTCATGGATTCTCTCTGATCTGAGGATAAGAGCAAGTGCAACAAGCTCCCAGTTGGGAGTCCTAGTCAGCAAGCTCTCAAGAGCTCTCAAGCATTTTAGATTAAAAAATTAACAAATTAAGCTTTGGGAGGCACTCCTTCTTTTATGGAGCTCCAACAAGCTCCTAGTTAGGAGCTCCAACAATATCAAAAAACCCCTCTTCTATTTTCATAACTCAACGGTAAAATTTTTTTTCACTCAATGGTTCATTTTCTACCCTCAACGGTTCATTTTTTCACTCAGTCTCATTTATTACACTCAACTGTTCATTTTTTCACTCAACTGTCATTTTCATTGTGAATAAATTCCTCTCAACAACGCCAAATCCCCAATTAAAAAATAAACTTCATCCTCTCCCTTCGACAGACAACTCCACCCCCAAATCCTTTCCTTCGACCGAACCCAATCCCAAATCATCTCCGACCCGACGCAACCCCACCCCAAATCCACTTCGCCGCCATCATTTCCGACCCGACCCGAACGCCGCCATCATCTCCAGCGTCGGCATCGTCACCATCGTCACCGGCACCCCAGTCGGAGGCCTCTTCGCCGCCAGAATCATCCCTGCGCTCCACAAACTGGTAAGGAGTAGTTTTGAGGGGGGTTTTTGTAAATTTTTGGCAGTTGGGAGCTCCCAAGCTCTCAATGTCCACGTCAGCCACATAGGCCTTGAGAGGGGGCGCAAGGAGCTCCTTGGGAGCTTGCTGGAGGGCTTACAAACTTGACTTCTGCCACATAGGCCTTGAGAGAGGGGTGCAAGGAGCTTGCTGCCCTTGCTCTAAGTACAAACTCCCGTTGCCTAAGACAAGCTCGTCCATATTGCAATTGGATTTCGGTTCTTCTTGAATTATGTAGGGTTTGGATGTAGATAGACGTACCTAACTAAAATCTGTCAGAAAAAAAAGGTGGAGATAGTGATTTGTTTTACACAAAGATTTATCGAATGAACGGCGCCTGGTAATGTTGGTCGTTAACGAGAGTTTCTATGAAGTTAATTATCAACAATGACCTGGTAATGTTGGTCATAACAGCTTGTTAACAAAGATCATGTAATGTTCTTTTTTTTCTTCTCCTCATCAAGTTTCTTTCTTTGATTTTAAATAGAGTTTATTGGTGAACTATCATCCAAATTTAAAAATGTACTAACATGGCTAAAACCAATTACAATTTCTTCAACAATATTGTCTTAATTCTTCTCCTCCTAAGTATTGGGTGGCTAAAATTTTCTAATCAGTAGGTAACTTGTAAATCTAGAATAGTTTTACCTTCCAAAAGTAATGAGTAGAGTGGTTTATTTCTTGAATCTGTAGTTAATTTAGCATTTTGACGTCTTCAATGGTAGGTGTCTTTGTGGGTGCATCTTGAATCTATATAAATGGGGCATGTGCGTTGCACGTGTTCTCATTTTCCTATGTATACGTAGGTCGTAAGTGTAGGTAGTTTTGTATATATGTTGTGTGTGTTTTATTATTTTTGTAGCATGTCAACTGAAAAAACAAAATCTAAGGCTGTGGTTGAATGAATGTATAGTATGTATGAACGTATGAAAGAGAATATATAGAACTATATGAGCACATTATCCTTTGAATTCAGTGCAGGTAGTTTTCTGGTGTGAATCTACACCTAACAACACTTCTATAGAAAGATCCATTGAGAAACCCTAAATATTAGATAATTAATAAATTAAAGGAAGAATAAAGTTTTTCTTTGGAGATAAATAAAGTCCGAAAAATGATAGGGCACACCACCAACCACATCCCAAACCACACCTCATCTCTCATATGCTACAGTACACCGGGCCCCACATGAGATTTTAAAATCTCATGTGGGGCCTGGTGTGCTGTAGCATATGAGAGAGGGGGTGTGGTTTGGGATGTGGTTGGGGGTATGCTCCTAGTGCCACCCATAAAGTCCTACTTCAGCCTGTTACTATTACCAAATGTGGTTGTACGTAGTCAACCATATTCCCAACTCCAAAAATAAGGAAGACCGTAATTTGATTCACATTAGTACTCTTTAAATATTTTGTCACTCATCTTTACCAGAAAAGCATAGTTCCTTTCTTTGCGTAAGATGTAATACTTAATCTCTCATCTTAATATGTTTGTACAAGCTTTCCGGTTGAGCAATTAAGTAAAGTTTCCTCATCAGATATTGTAACACAAATTACAAAAATAATAACGAAAACTAATTTATTTACGAACATAGTTATTTAATGTATATATTATTTTCATTACTTTATAGCTTTTGTGGATAATTGAAACTAATTGAAAATAATATTAATGCGATAAACAATTACACATGTGATGATGACAAGCGGTCAACAAGCTGCGCCGCTAATCCTTTCTGAAACAAAAATAATATTAGGCTATTTATATAAAGTAACAATATTTAGAAATTAATAGCATACAGAAAAGTCACTAATTAACATATATGAAAATAAAAATCATTAAGTTCAAGGGACAGCCCCTTGCAAATAGGTTTGATTACTATATTGGCAATTATTTAATCCCCAACACAACAATCCCATAGGTACCAAATAAATACAATAAAATTACAATAAATTTAAAGCATCTGACAATTTGGTTTACTTATAGAAGCATTCTAAATTCCATTAGATTTAATTTCTCTAACAGTTTGGTTCAATCTTCATTTTCTTAATTTGCTTCTTAATCTCTATCGACCCTCTCTTTGTTGGACTCTCGATTTTACTGCTTTCAGCTACAATAATCATAGTAGGAAAATATATCTCTTCAAGTTACGTATTTCTTGAGTTATGATACACTATGCTCTTCAATTATCTTCATCTCGGTCAAGTTATCCTCATTATTTATCCTTGCACACCGTCATTCGCTTCTAAATGAAGTTTATTCCTATAAAAACTTTAGTATGTTTTTCTTTAAAATAACTTGCTGAGAAAGATGAACCAACGCTATGAAATTTAATTATTCAATATTTACAATATAAATAATATTTGCCGCAATCCCAACGTCACTTAAGCTCTTTTTGCATTCCATGCATGCATGACAGTTAGCAATGTTTATAGAATTTCGATCCTCTCCGCTAAAAAAAATAGTAGAGAGACCATTACTTTTAATTCTAATTGTTGATTATTAAGTAGGTGATTTTGATACATTCTAAATCTAACACTCATCACACCTCCATGTATTGTACTTATTTCTAATTTTTACTCCAAGAAAAAAAAATCATAACTACACACTAAATAATCAAGGATTGTGATTAAGTAGTGGTCCCTCCACTACTTTGTTGGCCACGGAGAGGATCCAAATTCATGTTTACAACCTTTGCCACGATAGATTAAAACATACTATGCATTTAAGTAAGCCCTGAATATATTGTTGGAAATTGTGGTTAAATCTGTAATAAAACTGAGAAATTATGATGTGCTATAATTTTAAATTTTTTAGTCCACTGCTGTGCGTTTGAGAAACGTTGTGTTTAAATCAATATTTAGCCTACTCCCGTGCAAGGAGCCTAATGCCAAACTGCTTTCAGGAACAGCAGTACAGTACTCTGGTGTGTACCAACCCAGTACTGTCAAGATCTCTTTGATCTATAAGACCTTTCAGTTAAGACAAAGATCTCCTCGATCTCAGAACCTTTCGGTTCAAAACATTTTGGTTTTAGGGCAAGTTCCTGCGGGCACAGTTTCTGCAGCAGCAGCACAACAACAGCAATAACGTCAATCCGATGTTTGTTTTTTAAGCTCACATGTGTACCTCAAGAGCTGCCCAATGGCGCTATTTATATATAGGCCTCTAAGGTCAGCTCAAGATTCAATTGTAATTAATGTAACTGTTACAATTCTCAATGGTAATTAAGATTGTAATATCAATGCATTAAATTGCTCTAAATGCTATTGTAACTGCTGCATGCAGTAACTGTAAATCCCAAAATTTTGAATATTTTATAATAAATAATAATAAATGTGTTACATTATGATAAATGATGTTTATTAATATTTTAGTATGCTAGGAATTGATTTGAGATCAATTCAATGTATATATGTGAATATAGAAGTGATATCATGCACACGTGCACGAGCCTAAATCTGAGAAAAACAATCAGTTAAAAGTAAATGCATTTTACACAACGAAAGAGTTAGAATCTGGAAAAACTTAAAAGACTAAGGTTGTAGGTCTTGATAATCATATTTTATTACAATTTTATACCCTCATTATCGATTTTATATAAATAAATATGCCACTAATAATTATTTTTATCTTTAAATACAGGTTAATGAAGAATAAATCTCAAACTCTCATCTCTCAATAAAAACCCCTTGAATAAATGAAGAAATGAAGCAAAGAAGCCCATTGGAAAATCAATTGCCAAATTATCCAAAAACCCAAAGCTAAAAAGAAGAAGAAATGGCAAAGCCCAAAAGCCCAAGTCTAAGAACAAGAGAAAAGCTCGGATCAGCAACATGAGAGGACTGGGTATCGATGCCAGTATCGATACCCGTATCGATGCTGGCATCAATACCCCTATCGATGCTGGTATCGATACTGACGTACAATTTGTTACGAATTAAGGGCTAAAATTTGTTATTTTTTGATAAGATTTCAATCCAATAACTCTCATTCACTGATGTTTACTATAAATAGGGGTAGAGAATGAGGGGTTAGAGGTGTAAAAAATTTTGTAACTCTATTTGGAGATGAGAGCTTCTTTTAATTGAGAAGGCCTTTCAAAATTGTAACAAAAGTTACAGTTAATAATAATAATTTTTTCTCCACTTTAAATTTGTCTTTTCTCCTCTTTGTTGAATGATGAGGATGGAGATGAAGAGCAATTTGAAGGTTTGCTTTTCTTTTATTTTTCTCTTTTATTTTTTTTAGTAATTTCTTTATTATTGCTTATTAGTTAGATTTACATTCATGCTTGTAGTGTAGATTTATTTTCTTGTCTTTTTATTTCTTTTTGCACTTTAATTTGTAGAGTAGATTTATTTTCTTGTATTTAATTTTTGTAATTTATTTTATATTTTAGATTTTAATTCTTTGTAGTTAGATTTATTTCTTATTCATAGTTTAGATTTTCTTTTCTTTTTCTTTTTATAATTAGTTATTTTTTGATGCGGCATAATTATGTACCAAAATTGCAAGTGCACAATTTATCAAGTTATAGTATAAAAATATCGATCCTACGAGGAAGGTGATTTTAAGAGATTATTAAACTTGGTTCTTATATTTTGTGCGTGACAATTAGGAATAAAGAATAAGTGTGAATATGATGAGTGATTGTTGTGAATATATGCAAAAGATAATAAATTAAATATTAAAGAATAAATGAAATCACAAGGCAAGAAATATGAATTAATAAAATCAAGAAATAAAACAAGAATGAAAAGAAAATTTAAGAAAGTTAAGATGGAGGATTCAAAAGAGGTAAGAAATCTAGAATATAATCCACTAACTAATTTCAATTACAAAATATAAACTATTCTCTTTTAATCATATTTCAACTTAGATTTATTAAGCATAGATTATCAAACCATTTAAGGAAAGTGTAACCTATCAAATTATCATCTAAGTTAAAATTACTATTCATGATAAGAACAACAACATGATAATAATCCTAGAATTCATAAGCATAACCTATCAAACCATTTAAGATAAGCATAGATTATCAAATTCTTCTTCTACCGATTAGTTCTCTAGTTGATTATCCTAAACATGAACATTAAGTACAAGAGAATAATTCATACAATATAAAAGAAATTAGACTAGTTTCATACAATTCTAAGATTCTTACAAGAATTAAATTCACATCTTAAGAAATAAAAACAAGAAAAAGAAGACTAATTACAAAATTAAAAAGAAAAGAAAAATCTAAACTATGAACAAGAAATAAATCTAATTACAAAGAAAATAAAAATCTAAACTACAAAATAAATTGCAGAAATTAAATGCAAGAAAAATAAATCTACTCTACAAATTAAAGTGCAAAAAGAAATAAAAAAGACAAGAAAATAAATCTACACTACAAGCATGAATTTAAATCTAACTAATAAGCAATAATAAAGAAATTACTAAAAAGAAATAAAAGAGAAAAGAAATGCAAACCTTCAAATTGCTCTTCATCTCCATCCTCATCATTCAACAAAGAGGAGAAAGAACAAATTTAAAGAGGAAAAAATTATTTTTATTAATTGCAACTAAAGTTACAATTTTTGGAAGGCCTTCTCAATTAAGAGTAGCCCTCCTCTCCAAAAGGAGTTTACAAAATTTTCACACCTCTAACCCCTCACTCTCTACCCCTATTTATAGTAATCTTCAATGAATATGAGCCATTGGATTTGTCTTGAGCCCCAAGCAACAATCTCCACCTTTGATTTATTTGATTTTCAAAAGAAAAATAGCATTTATAGACTTCTTTCAGTGTTTAAAGCAAAACATAACACAGGAAGAATTCTATTAGTCAACCCTATTATGGGAGTATTCGTCCTCAGCAGTTTGAAACTTTCTAGAGTTGTCTTAAATGATAATAAAGAGAGTTCTCTGCAACAGAACCATTGTGGAGGTATATTCTAAGTCAGGAATACATCTCAGGCATTTCTCGTGACTTGTATTTAAAATCAAAAAATGATAAATGCAAGAAACAATGAGAAGTCAATATCACTTTTTATTCAAGAACCAAAAGAAAGTGATACAAAACAAACTTTGTTCTTGTCAAAAGAACATTACAGAAACCAAACTCACTCATGCATTAAATCAAAAGAGATGAGTTGAGCCTTGAGTTCAGCTAACTCCGCCTCGTGGTTAGCTCGCACCATAGCTTCAGCCTTTGCTCGAAGTTCATCCTCGCTGGGTATGATGATGGCCGCCATTTCCTTTCTGACGTCTTCCAGAGCCTGAGCTTGTGCATGATACTCCAAAGTACTAGCTGCATTCTGGGTACTAAGGATGTTGACAATGCCTTCTTCGCGGGAGAGTTCAGCTTTCAATCGCAGGACTTCGGCTTCAGCTTCAACCAGTCTGTCCCGAAGCGAATTCATAGAAGCAGTTGAGCGTTCTAGTTCTTCTCGCTTCCGAGTGTTACGCTCACGAAGCTCTGCAATCTGACGCTCTTTTTCAGCTAAGTCCCGTTCTAGCGTCTCTCGGTGTATCACCTCAGCGACCTGAAGACTAGCCAAAGTGGACATAATTTGCGGCTGAAGGTCACTATGGCCCATGGTCTCGAAGCGTTGTAATTTCGCCTCCAAACGAAGGATAATCTCTGAGCAGCGTTCGAACCATCGAGTTTCGCCCACACTCCTGACCCCGTTTAAGCCTGCTTCCAGCAGAGGTCGAAAGGAGTTCAAAGTTCCTTGACCATTCATCAAGGACTCGACTACCGTCTTCGCAAGACTGTTTAGGTACACCAAGGAGATTTGGAGGAATTTAGGTGCATTAGCGAGACTGACAATTGCACCTGAAGATACCCCTTCAGCAGCTGAGATGGAGGCGTTAAGATGATGACTAGCAGGCGATCCAGGTGCTGAAGCTGCAGAGGCGATTGAAATGTTCAATTGCGAAGGGCTTGAGGTCAAAGCCATCAATGCTTTCGCTTGAGAAGAGCTTGGCCCAGCCTCCGTTGGGGTGAGCGAGATCTTCATCACCGCTTTTGGTGAAGTAGCCACTACAGAAGGGTCAGGCATGGATTGCTCTTGCATAGGGGCTGATACCTGCATGAGCTGTTGTTCCGGAGGAGGAGTAGCGGCAGTGGTTTCAGGCAACGCTACAGGCGGAACAGTCGCCGTAGGAGAACCAGGTAAATGTTGCTCTTCTAAAGGAGCCGACACTTGCGCAGGTTCTTGCTCTAAAGGAGCAGCTGAAGTAGTCCCGGGAGTAGGTGAACCTGCACGAAAAAACGGTCGGAACGCAGAAAAAGCATGTGGAAGAAGTCGAAACAAACCAAGCTTACCGGTAAGATAAAAAGGAGTATAACCTGATGCTTTATCAGACGGGACCTTGGGAGCATCATCATCAAAAGTGGTGACGTCATCAATGGAATCATTCTCATCGTCATCTTCACCTTCACCTGACATGTTGCCAACATCAGCGTCCTCATCACCTCTATCTCTGTCAACTGCATCACCAGCTGGGGAGTCGTCATAGTCAACTCGCTCCTCATCACCCGGAACAGCTGAAGACTCCGGAAGACTTGCACCAGCGGCTGGGCTTTTCATAAGTCCCGTTGTAGGACTAGGCATTAAATCATCAGCTTGTGACATTAATGCTGAAGGAGAAGGAGGTGGATTATCTTCGAGACCCCCTGGCTCCAACGCAGGAGACCTAGGAAGATCCATCACCGGAGCAGATTCTGCATCTGCAACCATTAATTCATCTTCTTCGTCCTCAGGAGGATGATAAGAAGAACCTTCGCCCGACAGAGCTGGACCATGAGAACGAAGTCCCGCTCTATGCGGCAGGCCAGCCACAGATGATTCCTGTGGTTCGTCATCTTTAGCAGCTTTAATGGCCTCAGCCATCAACTTGGATTTTTGTTGGCCTCTGGGGGGAGAATCCACCAGCAACTTTCGACGGATCTGCTTATCATACTGGCCAGCTTCATCAGCAGAAAGTTTTCTTTTCCCCGCTGCTCTTGTCATAGGAGGATCAGCCGCTCGTTGTTCTTCCACTGGAACAGGCTCAGCTCCTTGTTCCTCTTCCTGTTCGGCAGGCTGACTCTCGATGGATAGAAACTCATCGATCCCCCTCAAGCGAGACGTCTTAGACCCCTTTCTTGAATTATACATATGCCTAATGTCCTTCAGGCAAGATGTATTCAAGTTGAAGTTGGGAGTCTGAGAAGCAGCGTAATACCAATTGCAGAAGCTGATGGAGGTATAGGAATTAGCAGTTTTGTGGGGAAGCTTGAAGATGGCTTTGGTACAACCTGCCACAGAATAATACCAAGCCCTGGCTCCTTCATATAAGTTGGCTATAACTGAGAGTTGAGGACGAGGGTTCCCGACATACAACTGATCATACCCAAATTGGCGAGCGAACCTGTAGGGTTGGTAAGGCTCGACGAAACAGTTGGCGCCTTGTCGAAAGATCAGGTAGCCTGGCCTGATGGATAAAAGCCAATGGAAAACCCCCCCGCTCAGCTGAGTGAATCCATTAGGACCCGCCGTATCCTGATATTCTGCTCCATAGACACCGCCCTCGAAATCAGGGAAACAGCGGTAGATATGGAAGTTAGTGTCCCGTGCTAAGATTTGGCGGATCCTAACCATGTACCCCCCTTCCCATTTCGCGGACTCTAGTCGCTGCACAAATGGGATGAATGAGTCTCCCGGGGGAGAGGCTGCACTCATTATAGGAGGACAGTGGAGTACGTACCAAGCCATCAAATATGTATATGGCATCGGCACCCGGGGATTGGGAGTCTTGAAGGTCTTGTGGCCCTCAGACTCCACCTCTGTAACATCAACAAATTCAGAGGCCAACTCCCGTAATCCGTACTGAAGACAACCCACCATAGCGCTGAGGAGGCTCACAGGTCTCCCGTGTGCCAAGAGAACAGCCGGGTAGACCACCTCAATAGCAAGGGCATCGATCGGCCTGGTAGGAACGACGCAACGTTTGAGCCACAGCATCAAGAATCCAGCTAGCAACGCCGCGTCGGAAATTGGAATCAGAGCTTGATAATGAAAGCTCTCAAACTCTGTGTGAGCCGGGAAAACATCTTCCTTGGCCTCGTTAGTGTAATGGGAGGTAGCGTCGTCAATACGAGCCTGAACCTCCTCCAAAGTACTGGCAGGCAAGCGGGTCACTGAATCTCCCTTAGTGGTCAAGTTATGGAATAAATATTCCGCCCAAGACACTTGCTTAATACCGCCTCCACGGACCCCCGTCAGCTGCATGCAAATGTGGAAGTGACACATGACTTCCCAGAGAGTGGCATAAATTTCCGGACTGGTCTTCTTTAAAATCTGGAGTTCCGCCGAGCCAGGAACGAACTCTTCATACGACAAATCCCCGAGAACAAGACCCGAGACTTCGTGCATCTCGTGAAGAGCGAAGCCTAATTCCCCCACAGGGGTGAAGAAAGTGCAACTATCAGGATTATACTTCTCCAATATGGAGAAGAAATGAAAGTGGCTCTGGACGATCCCAAATTCAGTAGCCCGCACAGGAACCAGCAACCCAGCTTGAGCGAGGGGAGCTTCTAATTCCTTCAGAACAAACTTGGTCATCTGGGCCCACCATCCCGCCGATGGAGAATGAACCCAGCCAGGAGTTCTAAATCCTTGCGCAGGGAACTCTCCCTTCTTTTCCAGGAATCTCTTAACGAAGGTCTTTGCCGGACTGGGTGCTTCGCCAAGGGGATACTCCTTAGCAAATAAACTCGGCCGTAAAGCTGTCACCTGCCGATTATAACCAACGGGGCGAACCCCATAGAAAGTCAGAGCTCCTAGAGCAACCCCATCTTGATCCTTAACCAGGGGCCAATCCATACGCCTCGGGACGGAAGCGCATTGGAAATAAGATAGGGGGAACATCCTCTCCATGTTGGGCAAGAAAAGGTTGCGTTCCTCAACTCTCCGCAGCCACTTATAGCCCCCATCATAAGCAGTGCTTGCGTTGAAGTCAACAAAGTCCCCGAAGAGATATCCAGGTTTGGTTATGGGCTTACGGCTTGGGCTTTCAAGTCGAGCGTCCGAAACCAATATCCTAAGAGTGTCGGAAGAAGCTTGGGTGATCAGTTCCACGCGACTCTTCTCCCTCATCCGGAAAACCGGGAGTTCTAAACGCGAGCTGAAAGTTATGTTCATGTCTGCACCACCTTCATGTTCAAAATGGTGGCGAAAGAGAAGAGGATCGCTAGTATGGCGCACTGCAAAAAGAAGAAAAGAGTTAGACAACTCAAAATCAAAGTTCAGACGCGAAGGTCGAACCCCGCGTCAAACAAGTTCAGACGCGAAGGTCGAACCCCGCGTCAAACAAGCCCAGACGCGAAGGTCGAACCCCGCGTCAAACAATCTCAGACGCGAAGGTCGAACCCCGCGTCAGAAAACTCAGACGCGAAGGTCGAACCCCGCGTCAGACAATCTCAGACGCGAAGGTCGAGCCTCGCGTCAGAAAAGTTCAGACGCGTGGGTCGACCCTCGCGTCAAAAATCTAAGACGCGGAGGTTAAACCCCTCGTCAAGAAGATTAAACGACGGAGTCCAGCCCCGCGTTATGGGAACGAGTTTCCTCGTTAATTTCAAGATCAGAACTTGCCGGAGCAAGTTTAATGACCACGAAGGTCGTACTCACCACCGATCAAAGGAAGCTGGGGCGTCACATTCGCCTGAGCAGCGGCGCCGCTGGCCGGCGCTGATGATGCAGATCCCCGAGCCGCAGCGGCATCGGACTTGGGAGCGACGGGCTTCTTGGGTGCCATAAGATTTTCGTTAAAATTTTCAAGAAGAGTCAAATGACTCTTGATTTGACCCCTAGCGGTCTATTTATAGACAGCTATGAGCTGTCAAATCCTAACGGACGGGATTCGAGGCCATCAGCCCGCCCAAGCTCGACCCTCGCGTTCGAGTTGATTCAGCTTCCAAACGCGATTCTCACCTGCGCGTTCAAATTTCCCAACGCTGGGCTCACCCACGCATTCCAATTCTCAAATGCAGAAGGCATCTCTGTGTTGAGACCACCATGAACAGCAATTTCTTGGTTACCAAAGCGATCAAAGCCAGGAAGAAACAAACGACTCCACTGGGGAGTCTGTTGGAGGAGTACAGATAGAGTACAGTCAACAACGGCGAAATCATCTGACTCGATCAGGCGGGAAGAGCAATCAATCCACCAAATTCTGGGTCTAACTTAGGGGGTTCCTCCACAGATGGGCGAAGCTGGACTCGGGGTTCTATCTCTAAAGGTTCTCGTTGTCAGCCAACAGCAAAAACATGATTGACTAGCGGTTCTATCTCAAGCTCGTCATCAGAAAGCTCCTCAATCATTAAATCAGATGCATTTGAATCAGACTCACACTCTCCCTCTTGT
>NC_033795.1:75572164-75603608 GCF_001876935.1 Asparagus officinalis | reverse complement strand
TTGTAGACTATGTTAACACTCTTCAACTAAATTTGTTAATTATTACACATTTTTAAAAGTCGTTTTTATATATTATTTCAATAGCCTTTATTTTTTTCCAATACATTATTGGATCATTTCAAATGCTCATTTTTATGTATGCTCAATTGTTGAGGGGAAATAAACCTAATGTTAAATGTTTCTTGCCAAGTGGATCTTACATGTTGATGTTATCCAATCACAATTCATTATATTTTATTTACTAATTGGTTGTTACAGTTTGTTACTAAGTAGCTATGTGAGTTAGTGATTGAGAGATAATTGTTGGAATTGTATTTAAGTCTTCTTCTGAAATCTCTGATAATATTAGTAGCGCTTCGATTTGCAATTCATTATAATTTATTTACAAATTGGTTCTTACCGATTTTTTGTGGTTTATTCCTTACTCACTTGCTTCGATTTGCAGTTAAGGAGATCAATTTGAGAATCTTTATGGAGATTTATCTTTCTCTTAGTTTTTAGTCTAGAACGACTCAATGCTCACCTTTAAATCTCGAGGTATTTATTTTTAGGGATTTAGGGGTTCAATCAACAAATTTTGATTTTTATACTTTACTCAGCAAAATTTTATTGCTTATTTAGGTAGTATGTTCTTTTAGGAACAAGGGAAAACCACATTATAACTTTAATTTGATCCTTTTAGTGTTGAAAAACTGTAACTAACTTGAGAGCTTGATTGGAATGAATTGATATTTTTTTGTGATTGGAATTATTCGCTATTTGTACGAATTATTTTTTTTTTTGCCGTTTTCTAATTTCAGGTTTTAAAGATTTTAATCATTTTAATTGATCGACTTATGTTGTGTGTTTAGTTATCCTCTTTGCTTCAGGCTCAATTTGATTGATTAAATTTCCAGATGAGAATGGAAGAACCAGTCAGGTATCAACTTTTTTTACGGTTAAAGTAGCAAGTATTGCCTTTTTTAAAGTTTTGGTGTAAGCTTTAGAGAAATGTTAGTCAAATTAGTTTCATTGTAGACTATGTTAACACTCTTGAACTAAATTTGTTAATTATTATTCATGCTACAAAAGTCATTATATTTGTATTTAAGTCTTCTTCTGAAATCTGTAATAATATTAGTAGTGTTTCTAGCTTTTTAGGAACTATGAAATGCTACTTCTCACGTAAATGCTGCCACCGCAACTCAAAATTTGTGTTATAAATTAGTATAATTGTGAAGAATGTAATGTGAATTATATTTTTCCATTCTTTCTCTTCTTTACTATATAAGAATTGTATAACTATTCTCTATAAGAATTATCAAAGTATGTCTTTTATAGTAATCAGTCTTTTAATTTGATATTTGTTGATTGACCTTCACAAATTGCTCATAATTCTCTATCCCAAGATTTCCTCTTTGAAAAGAAGAAAACTGCAGGTACTTTCTCTGATTTTATTTTGTGTGGGTTTTTTGCAAATTCAGGCGGAGTTACTGCCAGTTATTTTGAGTGGGTTTACGTAAACTATTACTTGACTAGCATCATCTCTGTGTATTATAATGAAGGCTTAAAGCAACTTCCTCAAAGCAATCTGATGTTTCACTTTCACATTCACTAGAATTTTGTTTCCTAGAATTTTACTTTATGGAGTTTATATTTGCTGATCACTTATCCCTGTTCTACATTGAATATCAAATTGATGTCCTTCTCTCCTGCACTTCCATCACTAGCTTTTTTTTTTAAATTTTCCTCCTTTGCTAGACCTGAGATTTTGACAACACTGCAGTGTTTTAATATAAATTTCCATGAAAGTTGTAATCAAATGCTTGTGCTGATGAGAAACATAACTGAAAAACTATTGTGCTTTAAACTAATAATACAGATTTCAAACAATTCTATGGTGATTGGTGATGAATTTGAGCATAGTGATTGAAATATAAATCATGGTGATGAATTTGAGCTAAATTCTAATTTTTTGCGCCTTAGATTGTTATTTTTGGATTATTTAGTTACTTCTTTTAGCATACTGAAGATGCTAATTTCTATTTATAATGATTAAATTTGATTTAGCTAATCTTAATAGTGCCTAATTCTGATCATATACCTAAACCTTATGTTTAAACTTGATTTAGGTAATATTTTTTGCTGAACAAAATGTGATTTAGGTAATATGTTTAAACTTGCAGCAAGATGAGCAAGTAGATTCATCATCTTCTGATTCTTCTTATACTCATCCTGAACAAAATGTGAGCTTTTTATATATACTTTTTGAAAATTTTGTTATTTATTTATTTTGAAAATATTCACAATCTCTCAAGGATATCCAAGTTGTGATCGTGTCATCTGAGAATGTGCCTTCAAGTATCAACAGGTGAACACAAATAAAAAAATTCCTTAAAAATTCATTAAAATTGCTGGATTATAATTCCTTAAATTTAGTGATCATAACCCTTTGTTGAACAGTATTGATTGATTATGAGGATTTTATGTCCTGATTGATGATATTTAGTGATGGAAATTGCAGGTGGATTCAGATCAAAGTCTTCTTTGATGATGTATTGATTTTGTCATATCTGTTCTGTTTACTTCAGATCAAAGTCCTCTTTTTCTTCCATAGGCTTCTGACTCCAAAGACCTCGAAGACAAAGACGACAATGTATCTCTTCTCAACTCATTTTCCAATTTATTTTGAATTTCTTGGAACATAATGTAATTTTTGAATTTTTTTGATTTTCAATTATTTTATGCTTAATTATTTAGAATTGAGTTATTTGTAATTTTTAGGTTGAACACTCTTAGGGGTAGATTGATTGAGTAATTATATTGTTAGATTAAGTGATATTTAGTGGAATGTGTAGTTCCTTCAATCATGTTAGCGCTTACAGTCAAAATAGTACACTCTCAAAAGAACCTAGAAAAAAGAGTTGTTGCATAGAGAGAAAGAAAAGAGTAAATGAAGCACAAGAGACTTATGCGACATTGGAATTCTGGAAATTCTATGGTTTATCTGATTACAAGAAATGTGAAGCCTTAATTACTTTCTCAGTTTACTTTCATATTTATTTCTTAACAGACAAATTATGTACATATCATCCCTGCCCAAATGTTACAGTATGTATGGTAGATAATATTTTGCATGAATTTAAACAACTAATGTACGTGTATGATCATAAGCTAACTGAAGTCAAATTATGTACATATCATCCCTGCCAAAATGCTGATTTCGTTACTGAAGTCAAAATGAATTAAGATAATGCTTAAAAAAAGAAGCCTGAAACAGTTTGCTGGTAAAACTTGAAGAACAAAAGAGTTGACATTTAGCCCTTTTCATTAGCAGTATTATGAATATATAATATAATGTCACACAAAATCATTATGTCGGAACAGTTACCATAATGGAAATAATGTCACATCTTGTGGGTATGTTTTAGCATATTTATGCCTACACCAGCAGCAGCAGAGAAAAAAAGAACAAAATGAACATTAAGCGAGAAATTAGAATTTTGAGGATTTAACCAAAAGGTTGTGCAGACAAGGATAAAAGAATGACAACAGAACTCCATGCAAAAATTTACCTTTCTATGAATTTTAATTTTCAATTGGTTTTCTTCTAAATATAAAGAGCCCATGTGTGCGCAAATTGAACACTTATGTCTGTTATATGTTACCTGCCTGCAAAGTTGAAGAGAAATGTCAGAAAATGCAAAAAACTACAGAAAAGGCCAGCACAGTAAAAAATTCAGAAAATATATTTTCTGGAAGCAAAGTAATGCATGAATGTAACAATTGTTAAAGGAAAAGTAAACAGTGTGATTCTATTTAAAGGAAAAGTAAACACGTGATTCTTCTTATACTCATCCTGAACAAAATGTGAGCTTTTTATATATACTTTTTGAAAAAATATATGCATAGTTCAAAGAAATTGATGGTTCATTAACATGTTGCACTTACTTTTATTTTTATTTTGTTCTTTAAAAACAGTTGAACAACACATTCAATATATGAGTTATCTATTTAATAAATGATAACACCATCTTCTGCAATTATAGGATTACTTTTTCATATGCAATGTGCAAATCATTAGAGTTGTGAAGGAACTAGATTGGCGTTATGTTGGATGTCGAGATTGTGCAAAAAAAACAATCAACTTCAGGACAAGTCTGTTGCAAATCATGTAATAGGGAAGTAGTGGCTCAAATCAGGTACACATTCATATGCATATTTCATAGTCATAATTACAAAGCACATGCAATATTATTTTCAATCATTACCAAGTCTATAATTACATAAATCAGGTACAAAACTATAAAGTGAAATATAGTTCAGCAATTATGACGTTTCTACAATTTGTGCTCTTAAATAAAAAATTATACAATATAGTAATAATTTTGAGATTTTTGAGTATTTTTGTTTGGTGATTGTGCTTTATTTATCTTTTTTGTTTGATTTTTTTTCAGAAAATAGTAGGCAGTCAGATTTTTAAGATTAGTTTGTCACAAGCTATTAAAAACAAATGGCTGGAGATCGGGAAACAATTGGTCTCGAGAAAGGTATGATTTTTGATTAAATTTTGTAGTATAATTTTGAGGGGAGGTATGATTTGGTTAATGATGGCTAGGGATGGTATAACCTTTTTCGAAATCAGTTTTTAAGATTTTTGTCAAGTATTAAAATTTCTGGAGATCGGGAAACATTTTTTTCAGGTTTTTTTGACATGGGTATTTTTTGTTAATTTTGTTAGTATAATTTTGAGTTGAGTGATTTGGTTAATGATGGTAGGGATGGTATTTATGAGATAAAAAAAAGTTTTAGATTTCGTAGGGATGACAGATTTGATTCTTTTTTGAATTTTGGGGGCTTTTATTGAGAGAAAATAAGTTTTTATTGCGTTGTTGGTTTTGAGAATGAACTATAATTTGTCAGATTGTATTCCTCTAAATTTTATGTATGTGCTCGATCTGAGATTTCCTTTTCTAAATTTTGTTCTTTCTACTTTATTCTCTTTTTTTTTGAAAGACACATTAATAAGACGTTATTATTACTTGTTGGTATGATTCTTTAGTCACTTTATTATTTATTGACGGTCAGTTTATTTATTTTATAATTTTTCTGTTATATTCAGTTTTAATGAACTTCTATAATGTTTTCAGGTGACGGAGAAGGTCGTTAAGAACATCTCGGAGTAGGAAATTTCCACGCCTACATAATCGAAGACCCCATTTAAGCCTGTAATTGTTCTATTTTAGGTTTTGCTCTTATTTCTCTTCTTTTTACTGGCTTTGTTTCTTTTTTCCCCCCTAATGATAAATATACGATATTATAATGTTTGTCTTTGAGACACGATATAGTTAAGAGGATAGTTTGCATTATTTTGTATGATGAACTAAAATATGCATCAAGAGATAACTCCTTCGTAAAAATTCATGATTGGTTGTCACTCAAGTGACTGATTCATGAATATATGTTATATTGAATGTAGAGTTTTGTTGCTATATTGTTTTATTAGGCCATTATGTGTGAGTTGTTGGAATAGTATTGTTATATTTGCACCATACAATATTATTAGGCATCAATTTTCCAATTGCAACTCATTTGAAGGTCTTCATAGTTGCTAGCTATAAGAATAATTTTGTATAAAAATAAAATTGAGATCAAACAACATTAACGAATTGTAGAAAAGAGGCGAGGGTCGTGCTTGGCACGGGGTACACACTAGTATATATATGTGAAGAAATCAGGGTTTAGAAAAATATTTAAAAATAATAATAATCACGAAATAAATTATGTCAAAATTATCTACACATTAAAACATAGCAGTTGTTATTATGGGGTGTTCCCTGTTACTTACAAATATGCTATCCTAAGAATAGACCCAGTCGAGCCGGCGTCACTCCCCAAAGACGACTCGAAAGGCGGACTCAGTCGGGCGAAAGTTTGCTGCTCCGCAACCGGCTGACACTTCCCCCAAAGGCGACTCAGAACATTACTTCCCAATATTATTTTACTATTTATGGTCATCATTATGACTCCATGTCACCCGCAGACAAGCCTCAACAGCTGCTGATTCCCCATGCCACAGAAACGACTCCACGTTACTCACAGGCAAGCCTCAACGGCTGCTGATGGGTCCTCACCGCCAACACGGAAGTGACTACCATATCACCCGCTTGACCCAGGCTCAACGGCTATTGAATCCCTATTGTACTGAAGTGACCAGCCATCACTCATCAACCGACACGAATAGGGCAGAGGATGACTCAGCGTCTAGCTCACCTCTCTCCATCATCATGAGCTGCCTGCTCAATAAATACATGTTCTGCCCTTAGCATCCTCTATAAATACAGACGCTATTTATCCTTAAAAGGGGTTCGATCTCTCCCTCACTACCTAAAAAATTCTCTAGTCACATATTAGAAGGAGATACTATTCCTCTATTACTGGACCCAAGTCCATCAGCTGACTTGATCGTCGGAGGTACTACGGGGGAAACAAGCCCCGTAGTCCCATGATTCTTGTGTGTGCAGGTGATCCGTCCCCCTGAGCTCTAAGAACCAGACATAAAGTCGAAGAATGAAAGTGGCCCTCCATCCCTCTTGACGATCCAATCTCTCGATGATCCAGCAACTCTGCAACCCTCATCAACTGTTTGTTCACGAGCATCTATAGTTTGATGCCTACCGTGGGGCTACTTTCCTCTTTTTTAGAAGTAATGCCGAGTTCTGAGCGAGGAGTGGACCAATCTCCTGCAAGGGGACCTCCAAATTATGTGACCCAGGGTCAATTGGAGCAGACAGTAGACAGACTCTCTGCATCTTTAAAAGAATAGTTTGCCGCCCTGACCAATGAACTCCTCTAGCGAATCCCACGGCAACCAAATGCTGATGAACAACCTCCACCACCTGAAGATCGGAATCAGAAACTCACACCCATGAAGTGTCGTGGGACACACCACAGCCTCCTCCTAACCACCACGAACAAGCAGAAGACTGCCCTAAGCAACTAAATAATGACAATAAAAACCCCAGTCCTAGCCATTCAGAGGGGCGTGCCAAAGGAAAGATTCTCAGAAAACCCCACCGCCATGACTCCACAACTTCGTCAACCAATGTAGGGGCCTCTGGCTACGATTGAGGATACAAACCAATTTTTGACACTATCGAAGGAAATACTCTGTTATCTGACAAGATAATGGAATTCCCATTTGAGAAATTTAAGATGCCTCACCTAGAGACGTACTCAGGCGAGGGAGATCCTTCGGAGAATGTTCAAAATTATTTTGATATAATGAGCATGCTTCAAGTATCCAAAGCAGTTCTATGTTGATGCTTTCCCATCACCCTCAAAGGAAGTGCTAAGCTCTGGTGGAATGCTCTGGAGAAGAGATCTATCAATAGTTTTAAACAACTCAGTCGTAAGTTCATCCATCATTTTCTGGCAGACACAAAGCAGAAGCTCCCTCCTCGTGTGCTGATCCAAATGAGACAAAGACTAGACGAAATCCTCCGAGCTTACTTCAAGAGATTTCAAGCAAAGAGGTTGGAAGTTAATAATCCCGGAAGCGCAGTCGCTATGTCGGTACTTGTGGGATAATGAACTGGCCGACTCCCTCGCCAAGAAGCCAGTCGCCAACTACGAGCAGCTAATGTCCAAAGCCCATGGATACATGGATATGGAAGACGCCCGGGCTTACAAGGCATCAGCAAGAAAAATGGAAACTTCGGGTTCCGCCCATACGACTTCGCCAGCTATGACCTTCCCTTTGAACCCTCAAGCGACGATGTCGTCACGGGATCACCAGAAGCCAGAATGGCACAAGGATCCTCCCAGGGTCAACCCCCGCCCTAACCAACGTGGCAGTAGGTATTGTTAGACCCTAATTCCACTAGGAAAGAACCCTAGAGAGGGAGGGGGTGAATATGGTTTATGCTAATCTAATCCAATTTAAATACCAATTAAAACTTATTAACAAATTATCCTAGCAAGTATGATATACAACAAGATATATGCAATGATAAGTGATATGAACAAAGAGATATATATCCTAGCAAAGAGGTATATGGTGAAATATATGCAAGGATATATAAACTAACACAATGGTGAAATAATCATAAACAAGATAAATAAGATAGTGGGCAATATAAACAAGGAGCAATTGACAAAGGTGATATAATGATAAACACAAAAAATAAGTGTGCCAATGCAATCACAAACAAACGATATGTTCACGAGGTTCGGTCCCCACGACCTACGTCCCCGTTCCTCACCTCGAGGAGATCTCCACTATCGTCACACCCGGTTTGGAAGCCGGAACTTCTCTACACACTTGGTTTTCTAGCTAACTGAAAACTCTACACACTCGGTTATCAAGTCAACCGACAACTCTCACAAATCCTCACAATGTACATACACAAGAAACAACCTCAAGTGTTGGTCCTCACGTATCGACTCCCTCAAGTGCTCGGAATTATCACCTCTCACTAGGCCACCGACGCCACTCCTCTCGGTATCGACTCCGTCCTCACCACACACTCCTCTCGGTGTACAAGTATAATATAATGTGATCTCACAATGAAAGCTCAATACAAATAAATCGTTCTCTACAATAGATGAGAACACAGTGTAGGCTTACTCTCAATGTTACAACTCCCCACAACCTAAATTATACTAAGTATAAAAATACAATAAACTCAATGGTTGTGTGTATACAAAGAGATACATAAAATTAACTAAACTCAATATAAACACTAGCTTAATAAAAATTATAATCAAACAATAAAATGTAAAGCTAGATTGAGTTTAAAAAATTCTCCAATAAATGACAAGAGTGAGAGAGAGATGATTTGAAGCTCAAACACCAAAGATTATCTCCTCAAGCCCTTGTGAAATTATCTTCACAAACGAAACTCTTAAGCAAGGCTTAAACACCTTTAAACAAACTTAAACAAACTTTAAACCCTTGTTAAACTTTCTTAAAACATTCTCTTGGTGATTTGAAAGATGAGAGCAAGGGGGTATTTATACCCACTCAAAACTTCAGCAAAAACCTAAGTAAAATGACCAAAAACTCATAAGAAAACAAAGATGGAAAATAGCCGTTAGAGCCTAACGGTTACTTCGGCGATCGACCGTAGTGCCAAGGCCGGTCGACCGCGAGCAGCTGAGAAAACAGACTGGCTCTCTGGAAAGTCCGGTCGACCGTGAGCTGATGAAAACTAAAGCTGAGTCTCTGGACTTTTCGCGGTCGACCACCGCGACACACGTGGTCGACCGTGAACCGATATTTCTGATACTCAGCTTTGAAAATTGTTTTCTGATTTTAAAACCTCTTTTTAAAATATCAAACAAATTCCAAAAATTATAAAACTTTGGAAAATGATTGTAGACATGATAATGCACATGCTACAAAAACTATTTTTAAAAAGAACCTCCCAAATGTAAAATATCATTATTTTGCAAAATAGTCCAAAACATAAAAATGTGAACACATGAATTTTGACATTTTGGCTAAACCATGTTTTGAAACTTTACAAAATGATTTTGTGGACTTAATGAAAGATGCGTATAATGATTGTTAAGTCCATAAACCATGAAAACAATATTTTCACAAAATTGCATATTTTATGCAATATATTCTTATACAAAATGGAGTATGAAACATATGATTATATATATGAATGTAAATTTGTTTCATATCTATATAGCTAAACCAAAACACAATAGTAAATATGAAATATGTAATCTCATATTTATAAACATGAAAACTCAAAACTATGTATGTATATATATAACTATATATATATATATGGAAACAAAGCTTGTGTTGTATATATATATAACTATATATATACAAGGAAACCAATATAATGTGTGTGTGTATATATGATTGAGCTTAAAGTACCAACACACATAATATAAACCTAAACTAATGTTACCCAAGCTTGATCTTGATCTTCAATAAGCTTAACTTGGTACACATTGCGGATGAAGCTAGAACTTGGATCTCCAACTATGAATTGCATAGGCTTCAACCACTATTCCGCCAACCTCCATTGGATATCATCGTTAAAGTGTAATTCCATCTAACCTCTAATATATTGTTTGTCTACAATAAATAGATAAACACAAAACACTAGACTAATAATATTAGTCGTAAATTGTTTGTTAAACATCATCAAAACAAAAAGACCAACAGGTATCAGCCAAGAAATCCAGTTCCGAAGGAGCCTTTGCCCATCTTCGACATCTCTATCACTAACACCTTGAAGTCGGCCCAGAAGGAAGGATACCTCAAAGATCCCACGCTTAAGATGGTGTCGTACCCCAGAAGCAGGGATACAAGACAATTTTGTCGATATCATTAAGACCATGGGCATCTCACTAACGATTGCCGGATCCTCAAGAGGGATATAGAAGATTTAATCGTGAGAGGATACTTGAAGAATCTCGTGCTACTAGCAGAGCGTAGGAACCCTGCTCCAACTCAAAAAGATAGAAGATCCTACTCTCGGTCCCCCGACCTTGGCCCCTAGTAAATGAGCAACCTACGGAGACTGCTTATAAGGGAGTCATCAATGTAATCAGTGGGGGCCCGACCATTGGAGGGTCGTCCAACAACGAGTAGAAGAAATAAGCCAGGAGGATGTTGCAGGTTGACCATGATCCTAAGAATACGAGGATAGGAGAGATTGCGTCCTTCAGCGAGGAGGACCTGCAGAGTGTTGAAACACTCGATGATGATCCTCTTTTGTCATCATCGTGACCATTAACGGATATCAAGTGAAGCGAATTATGGTCGATACAGGAAGCTCGATGGACGTCCTATAGACTAGCGCTTTTGATCAGATGGGGATCGACAGATCCCGCCTACAACCTTGCAGAGCGCCCCTTGTAGGCTTCACTGTCCATTCCCTCCTCCCTGAAGGATTGATAACTCTCTACCAATGACACTGGGGGCTCCTCCTAAACAAGTCACTACTCAGATTCAATTCCTCGTGATGGACTTGAAATCGGCCCATAATGTCATATTATGTCGGACCGCCCTCGACTCCTTGCAGGCCATCGCTTCTACCTATCACCAAGTTCTCAAATTTCCAACTCTGAATGGAGTGGGAGTTGCCCGGAGCAGCCAGAAAGAAGCTAGGTCCTGTTACCTACTCTCAGTCAAGGGAAAGGGTGCTCAAGGCACCATGTCCAACGAAAAAGTCTGTTTGCAAATGGAAAAAATGGTTAAGAGACCGAGGACAGAGCCGATAGAGGAACTCCAAGAAATTCCCATTAACTCAATCGGCACAAAGGTGATCAAGGTAGGATCCGGTCTTGTTGAACCCTTAAAAGGGGCTCTGATCGAATTCCTAAAAGTCAACACCGATGTATTCGCCTGGGAACCCGCCGACATGCCAGGGATCCCTCCTGAAGTCATATGCCATGAGTTGGCCGTGGACAAACATGTCAAGCCGATCAGATAGAAGAAGAGACACCTTGGCTCAGAGCGTCAGAAGGCAGCAGCCGATGAGGTAAAGCTGCTTCTGCAAGCTAACTTTATCCGAGAAGTCCAATATCCAGAATGGCTGGCCAATGTCGTCTTGGTGAAAAAGGCATTAGGCAAATGGAGGATGTGCGTAGATTTTACCGACCTTAATAAAGCTTGCCCCAAGGATAGCTACCCCCTGCCTTGGATCGACCAGCTAGTCAACGAGAGTACCGGACATGAACTGCTCAGTTTCATGGATGCCTTCTCGGGCTATAATCAGATATTCATGGTAAGGCATGATCAGGAGAAGACTTCGTTCATCACCAATATGGGCATGTATTGTTACAAGATGATGTCATTCGGATTGAAGAATGCTGGAGCCACCTATTAGAGGCTCGTGGCCAAGGTCTTCCAGTACCAAATCGACAGGAACCTCAAAGCCTATGTGGACGACTTGTTAGTAAAATCCAAACAAGCATCCGCCCATAGTTCCGACTTGGATGAGACTTTTTCTACATTGAGGTGCTACCAGATGAAGCTCAATCCAACTAAGTATGCCTTTAGAGTGTAATCAGGAAAGTTCCTAGGGTTCATGATTACCCAAAGGGGAATTGAAATCAACCCTGAGAAAATTGTGGCGATAGAGTGATTACCTGAACCTCGTACATTGAGAGAAATTCAGAAATTGAACGGGAAGGTTGCCGCACCGGGACGATTCCTGTCTAAATCTGTAGAGATAAGCCTCCCTTTCTTCAAAGTCCTAAGAGGGAGTAGGAACCCGAAAGAGGGTATAACCTGGACGGCTGAATGCAAAGCAGCATTCCAGGATCTCAAAGCCTACCTGAGCACTAAGCTATAGTTAAGTCAACCTATGAAAGGGGAGACCTTGTTCATGTACATAGCCATCTCCTCCGAAGCAGTGAGTTCTATCCTTGTCTGAGAGGAAGAAAATACTCAGAAGCCAGTCTATTATGTGAGTCGAATCCTTCGGGTCGGTGAGCTCAACTATCCTTTCATAGAGAAAGCGGCCTTCGCTCTCACCTTTATGGCCAGAAGACTTCGTCCCTATTTTCAAGCTCATACCATTATCGTCAGGATGAGCCTTCCTTTGAAGAAATCTTTAGGCACCCCTACGATGTCGGGGAGAATGATCGCTTGGGTAGTCGAGCTCAGTGAACATGACATCCAGTTTGAGCCTCAAACGACCATCAAAGCCTAGGCTTTGGCAGACTTCTTGATTGAGTCAACTTCCCAAAATGATGAATCAAGCATGGATTTGCCCACCTTGTAGCCTTCACCACCAAAGCAATAGACAACTCTGCCCACTCATCGCACATTGGAGCATGAGTCACCCGAGTATACCTCTTGGTGGAAATTGTAGGTGGATGGATCTTCAGGGGAAGCTGGCAGTGGAGCAGGAGTGGTCCACGAGGCCCTGATAGGATAATATATGAGCATTCCATCTCATTCAAGTTATCGGCCTCAAACAACAAAGCTGAGTATGAAGCCATACTCGCCGGCCTCAGAGCAGCCCATGCCTTAAAAATTAAGAACCTTTTTATCCAGGCCGACTCATAGCTGATAGTCCACCAGATCAATGAACGCTACGCCGCCAAGGATCCCGGGATGGTCCTATACCTCGAGGCTGCCAAAGAGCTCTTATCAAAATTTTGGGAGTCCAAGATAGTCCAAGTCCCCAGGGCCCTCAACACTCGAGCGGATGCCCTCTTCAAGCTAGGGTCGACAAGTTCAGGAATGAACTCCGGGCCTATCTATATGGATACCTTGGAACATCCCAGCATCTCCAAACCATTGAAGAAAGTCATGGATATAGAAGACCCCACACCTCCATGTTGGCTAGATCCCATTCTCCTCTACTTAACTCAAGGCATCTTACCCGAGGATTAGCTCGAAGCCAAACGCTTGTTGAGAAACTCTCATCGCTATCTCTTGATAGAGGATCAACTCTACCGAGTATCCTATACCGGCAGCAGCATAAGGCCTTATTTGTGATGTTTATGGCCACCCGAAGCACTCTATGTACTCAGGGAAATTCACGAGGGTATATGTGGGATTCACCTAGGAGCTTGAACCCTAGCACTAAAAATCATCCGACAAGGTTATTACTGGCCGACTATCTTAGCCGAGTCGACGTGACTCGTGTCTCATTGTCAAAAAATGCCAATACTTCTCATCCATCCCAAGAGCAACCGTGACCGAGTTAACTCCCTTCTTGAGCCCTATACCTTTCTCCCAGTGGGGCTTGGATCTGTTAGGGCCACTCCCTTTAGCCTCAGGGCAAAGGAAGTTTCTCATTGTAGCCATTGATTACTTCACTAAGTGGATCGAAGCTGAACCATTGGCCAGGATCGGTGAAAGCAATGTCACCAACTTCATATGGAAATCCATCGTCTGTCACTTCGGCATGCCTCGGTCACTTATCACTAATAATGACACTCAATTTGATAGCAAGGGCTTCCGCGACTTCTGTGAAGAATACAACATTCACCTCAAATTCTCCTCAATAGCACACCCAAAATCAAATGGCCTTGCAAAGGCTGCCAACAAGTGCATCCTCCAAGCACTAAAGAAAAAGGTGGACACTGCCGTAGGACGTTGGGTCGAAGAATTGCCAAGCATCCTACGGTTGTACTGAACAACCCATAAGAATTCAACGGGGGAAACTCCCTTCAGGCTAACGTATGGAGCTGAAGCAGTAACGCCAGTTGAAGCAGGCATGCCGACTATTCGATTGCGACACTTCGATGAGGACCTAAATTCACTAGGCCTCCGGGCAGCCTTGACCTTCTGGAAGAAGCAAGGGAGAAAGCGCTTCGTACTCAGGTCATTAATCAACAACGGATCGCCTGTCATTACAATAAGAAGATTCGATACAGAAGGTTCATGGTTAGGGACCTTGTCCTCCGAAAAGTGACCTTCGATAAAGATACTCGACAAGGCAAGCTGGCTCCAAATTGGGAAGAACCTTATATGGTTACGGAAGAGCTAAGAGCAGGCACCTATCGGTTGAGAGCTCCAGATGGATGAATCCTCAGTCACCCATGGAACATTGAACACCTACGACGATATTTCCTTTAAAATTTCTAGTTTAACTTCTTTATTTTGAAAATTCCTTATGAAGAATGCATGCCTTAGGTAATTGGTAATATATCTGATAAAACGACTTTAGCCAAACTTTTGCGTTATCATAATAACTTGAAAATGGAAGACCTAGTCAGCTAGGTACCCGACTCCTTAGTCGATGAAAAGTCCTTGGTACTTCCTCAGGGTAAAACCAAGGCACAACCATTTGGCCGACTCCCACGGTCGCCTCTTGGCCCTAGGAGAAAATGGAAGACCTAGTTAGCTAGGCACCCGACTCCTCAGTCGATGAAAAGTCCTTAGTACTTTCTCAGGGTAAAACTAAGGCACAACCCTTTGGCTGACTCCCACAGTTGCCTCTTGGCCCTAGGGGAAAATAGAAGACCTAGTCAGCTAGGCACCCGACTCCTTAGTCGATGAAAAGTCATTGGTACTTCCTCAGGGTAAAACTAAGGCACAACTCTTTGGCCGACTCCTATAGTTGCCTCTCAGCCCTAGGGAAAAATAGAAGACCTAGTCAGTTAAGCACTCGACTCCTTAATCGATGAAAAGTCCTTGGTACTTCCTCAGGGTAAAACCAAGGCACAACCCTTTGGCCGACTCCTATAGTCGCCTCTCAGCCCTAGGGGAAAATAGAAGACCTAGTCAGCTAGGCACCCGACTCCGTAGTCGATGAAAAGTCATTAGTACTTACTCAGGGTAAAACCAAGGCACAACCTTTTGGCCGACTCCCACAGTCGCCTCTCGGCCCTAGGGGAAAATGGAAAACCTAGTCAGCTAGGCACAACCCTTTGGCTGACTCCCACAGTCGCCTCTCGACCCTAGGGGAAAATGGAAGACCTAGTCAATTAGGCACCCGACTCCTCAAACGATGAAAAGTCCTTGGTACTTCCTCAGGGTAAAACCAATGCACAACCCTTTGGCTGACTCCTACAGTCACCTCTCGACCCTAGGGAAAATGGAAGACCTAGTTAGCTAGGCTCCCGACTCCTCAGTCGATGAAAAGTCCTTGGTACTTCATCAAGGTAAAACCAAGGCACAACCCTTTGGCCGACTCCTATAGTCACCTCTCGGCCCTAGGAAAAATGGAAGACCTAGTCAGCTAGACACCCGACTCCTCAGTCGATGAAAAGTCATTGGTACTTCCTCAGGATAAAACCAATGTACAACCTTTTGGCCGACTCCCACAATCGCCTCTCGGTCCTAGGGGAAATGGAAGACCTAGTCATCTAGGCACCCGACTCCTCAGTCAATGAAAAGTCCTTGGTACTTCCTCAGGGTAAAATCAAGGCACAACCCTTTGGCTGACTCCCATAGTCACCTCTCGGTCCTAGGGGAAAATGGAAGACCTAGTCAGCTAGGCACCCGACTCCTCAGATGATAAAAAGTCTTTGGTACTTTCTCAGGGTAAAACCAAGGCACAACCCTTTGGCCGACTCTTACAGTCGCCTCTTGATCTTAGAGGAAAGGTAAGACCTAACCGACTCTCTTGGGCCTAGGAACAACCTTGAGGTCAATCCCTGTATCACCCTTTAGTTAAGTAAAAATAAAAGAAAAATCTTCAAGAGTTTTTAAACACTCAAGATGAATCTACTTCTTCATTAACCCATTTACAAAGTCAAAAGTACAATTACAATGACCAACAAAAAAAGAGAAAAGGGGAGGGAAAGGAAATATAACTAGTTCTCATTTTTCTTGACCTACGAGGTCCTCTAGAGGTGGAGCGGCCGCATCGGAGAAGGTCGCACCCTCTTGGCCCTGAATGCAGACATTAGCGGAAGGGTCAGGCATCACAGGGGTTTCAGTCCCCCCTCCCGCTAGTGGAAGGGTAGTTGTCGGTTCCTCATCTGCGTCCTCTGGAGACTCGCCTTCATCACCTAACATCAATCTTCCTTCTCTCACCTCGAAATCCCTAAGAAGATCGAGACAACAAGAGACTTGCAGAGGATAAAAGCTCCCAGAAGGAGGATGTGAGCTGGAGGGTACTAGAGCAGCAAAATAATCAACCCCGGCTTTGCACGCCAAAGTTACTTCGAGGTTTCCAATGGGGCTATGGCGCCAGTCTTCAATTACCTTCGCCCTATGTTGCGCTGATTGTGTTTCCTCGAGATTCTGCCTCATCTATTCGATTGAGAGGCGGCTCAACTGAATGACCTCTTCGGCGGCCACTCTAAGGGCCCTTTCAGAATCAACCTCTCCCACCAAAGTAGTCAGTTTCTCGTCCCGATCGATGACATCTCTCTGAAGATAATTGATCTCCCTCCTCTGACGAGCCACCTCACCTCTTAATTCCATGATTAGGGAGGCTTGTTTACATCCCTCGGTGTGAAGCCCCTCCAAAACTTGTTCTCTGGCATCCACTTCTTGGCGCCAGCCAATTTTGGTGTTCTTCACCTAGGTCTCAAGAGCGACGACTCTCTCCTCGGCCTCTTCCCTGGCCGCCTTCTCCTTCGCCAGCTCAGACTCCCATTCCTACTAAGCGTCGTGCATATGGACGAGCCGCTCATACAACTCCTGCTCCACTAAAGCCCCTCAGACTAAATAAGCCTTGAGGGCTAAATGTAAACCAAAGCTTGGCATCCTCCTTAAAACCCGGTCGTCTTTTGACAAGGAGAATTGTTGCACGACTGTAATAGGAGCCGAAAGGGACCCAAGAATTGAAGTCTCTTTGTCAAGAGAGGCCGGAGGGACAAATTTGTTGTCTTCGGAAAGATCTTTTCTCAGGGAGCAGGGGCCTAGCGGCACTCCTGATAGCATTGCCTTGGCCTTCTCCCATTCTTCAAAATCTACTTTCGAAGTCTAATGAGGGAAAGGCCAAATACCTCTCTCTTTCTCAATGACATCATAATACTCAATGTTCTCCTCTGCTTGGGGCTGGGAGGAGAATATCGCTTGTTCAATCCCCCACCAGCCCAGCCGGCTCCTTGCCCGCCCAATGGGATGATTCAGGCCCAAGAGTCAGACCGACTGCATTGGATGTAGCTCCAGCAACAGTATCGACCTCATCTGTCCGGATGATCGATTGTTCTTCAGGAAGATTTTGCTCTAAAAGTGGGCTAATCCGGGTCGACCTAGAAGCTTGAGCCACAACACGAGAATCATGGCACTAAGTGGATGACCCCTTGGGTCTTCTCCCTACTCCCAGCTCAGCGGCTAAGTCCCTCATCTGAGATCTCAACTGGGACACCTCCTCGAGAGCCATGTATCCTCTTGGTCTTTTCCGAGGCCCGATAACAGGGCTTGGCTTCTCGCTTGCGGTCCCTACCTCCTAGACTCTGGGAAGAGGAAGCGCTAATAAGTTTACCCTAGTCAGGTCGTCCTCCGAGGGTAAACCTAGCGAGATGTGCACCATCCGAAGCGACGCAGGGTCAAACAGGTTGCTTCTCTCTCGAGATCTAGCATAAGACCGGATCTTCTCCAATTGCCTTCTCTCCACAGCCTCCAGAGGACCCAACCTCAAGGCGTCTTTGTTTATTTCCGGCCATGTTGAGCAGGAGAGAATCTCATTTGCTCCAGAAACCCAAATAAAATGCTCTTTCCAATCCTTGTTAGAGTCTGGAGCATTGGAAATCAACTTGAAGCCGCCTGTATAATGAAAGAAGAAGTGCAGATCCTTTTTGGTTGACTTGATGCCGACCAACTGCCTAAACAACTTCATGAAAGGTGAGATACCAACTTTGGAGAAGATAGCGATGAAAGCCATCAGATATCCCACCACGTTCGGAGCAAGCTGTAAAGGAGAGATCTCCATTGCCAAACACACCTCCTTCACAAAAGGATGAAGGGGTAGTCGAAGTCCCTGTTTAAGATACAAGGACTCTACCAGGACCATGGTGGTAGATTAGGGTCATTCCCTCCAGGACCGCCAATTTGAAGTCCTGATGGATGTCGTAAAGACTATGGAACCTCTCAAGGTTCTCAACAGAGACCTTTGAGTGGATCGGACGAAGGAGATTGATCCTTTCCTCGCTGCGACCACCAACAGAGCTTGATGAAGCCATTAGAAACTCTGATTGGAGAAAGATTGGGGGCTGAAGAAGAAACATCACGAAACTTAGGGCAAAAGATGTAAGGTTTTTCTCCCCTTCTCTCCAAATAAATTTATAGGCTCCCAATCGATAGGTGGAACAATCCAAATGACTCTCAATTCGCTACAATGAACGGCGAAGATTCAACTAAGGAGGATGAGCGTTTTTGAAATTTGAAACTTGGAACGTCGCATCCGTTCTACAGCCCTATGCCATGTGGATCTTGAGGACTTGAAAGCATCATTATTGACCCCCGATAGCTGGCAGACAAGCTGTCATGTCATGTCGGGCAGTGACATTCTTCTTAAGAATATGCCATCCAGAGAGATAAGACGATCCCATCAATCAACATCTTTTGCTAACCAGCAAAACGATATCCGCTCTATTGACGACGCGAACGACGACACTGTAGGCTATCTAAAAACCACAATAGATAGCTGATCCCCATATCTCGATGATGAAAGTTACAATCAGATGACTTTCATGTTAATAAATAAAAACTACAAATAGAGGACTTTTCACATAGATCGAGAAATGTTACAATTCAATGACACTTCCGACAACTGATAAAAACTCTATTCAGTGGTCTTCACAATCAACAAAGAGGTTACAAGTCATCTAGGCCCTTTTAAACACGGAATTCATCTTCACGTTTCAATTCCTGAAACGCAAGCGACCCCCGCATTTCCAAGCTTCAACAAGCAAAACACAAGTGGCTCTCACGTTTTCAATATTCGGTCAACATCCAACTCCACGTCTCAATCCTAAGACATGGAGTTAGGGT
This sequence comes from Asparagus officinalis, assembly GCF_001876935.1. Taxonomy (NCBI): domain Eukaryota; kingdom Viridiplantae; phylum Streptophyta; class Magnoliopsida; order Asparagales; family Asparagaceae; genus Asparagus; species Asparagus officinalis. Next base: position 75,584,245 of record NC_033795.1, on the reverse strand, counting down.
CCTGAACGCCAAATTGGGTGTTTGACTCATTCAAACATGAGTCGAATGGTTTTAGAACCGTTTTCCCCGCGATCTGAGAAAATCACGCCCACTTAGGAGTGGATTAAGGGAGCAGTTACAACCCCTTATCCTCCTATAAAACCTCAACAAACTCAACAGAGTAAGGGGTTGGATCTTTTTTTACATAAGATCGGGCTTTTTCACAAAAAGGTCGGATCTTTTTGATATCAACGGCACCAAGGCAGTTCAGCTCAGTTGGGGAGATCATCTAGTGATCGGCTAAGGACGAATCTTAGAGGAGATTGGCATCTTCGACTTCAGCAACAAACAAATCTACTTGGCTTATTAACCGATCATTCGGTTTTTAACAACTCTTTTCATAGAGTTTCAACTCGTTCTGAGTTCTTAAACTCGTTAAGAGTTCTTAATCAAACTTGACATGCAAGTTAATTGTTCTCGCAAGACAAGATGGTCGAATCGTCAATGGAGAGCAAATTCGACGCAAGCATTCGAAGGAGGCACTCCATCACTACTGTGAAGAACCCAGAATTAAACAAATGGGAGAATCCAGATTATTCTCCTCTTTTTTATAATCGGAATTCAAATTGTAATTAAGATCGAGAGAATACAAGTCAATTTTCTTTCATTCTTTTTACTGTAAATTTTCTACCAAACAGGCACTAGTTGACATAACAGACTACAACCAACCAGACAAGTCGAGATTCCCTTGATAACCAAGCCGAGATGGCACCTCCCAATCTCAACTCAGGGGGCAATACTGATCGACCCCAAAAACAGTAAGCAAATTCTTTCAAACCAACAGAGAAGGTCGTGCCTCACTCAAGCAAAAGTCTAAGGTTCTACAGAATAGGGGGACAAAACTTTTTCATTCATTAGTCAAGTACTACAAAAATTAGAAATCTATAATGTCAAGAAAAGAGAAACTCCTATAAAGTCTATCGTGGATCTGTCCCTGCTCCTGAAGTTGGGGGGTGGAAAACTTCTCGAGGTAGCCGGTAGAGGAGTCGAGTGATCCTATTCTACATCCGAACTATCCTTGGACCCGCTTAAGTCAAACCCCACTCCTCGGGCCTCCAACTCCTCCAATTCGCCCAAGCAGCTGGCAACCATGGAAGGGTAGCGAAGACGATTACAGGTGTTCTTCAACTCGGTCAGAATCTGAGCAGAAATATAATCACATCCAGCTTTACAAGACAGTGCCACCTCAGTTCACCTGACTAAACTCCTTCGATATTCGTCAATGATATCCTGACAATAACTGTCAAGAATCCCCTGACGGTAGCTGTCAAGAATCTCCTGACGATGCTCATCGATGACCTTCTGAAGAGGCTTAGACTTCAACTGCTTTATTTCTTCTTGAAGTTGGGTGATGATCACTTCCATTGTGTCTAACTGATGCTTTGCATGGGCCGTCGCCGCCTTCTCCACCCGAGCTAGAACCTCCGTGTGGTCCCTTTCTTGAAGCATCTCATTTAACTCTTGCCTAAGTTTGGCAACTTGAGAGACGTCTGAAGCGGACCCGTCGGCAGTCTGTTGCGGAGGGACTTTCTCGTTAGACCTTAGTAGATCAACTTCATCAAGGAGGTCCTGATGAGAGGTCCAAAGATGATCCACCCGATTGAATAGCTCGTTCTCCAATAGAGCCCCTTGGAGGAAGTAACTACGAAGAGCCTGATGGAGACCCCGGTCAAGAATCCTCCTAATAAGCTTCTCATCCTCTGGGAGACGGAACTGATCAATAGCCCTCGCCTGGGCTTGACAAGACCCGATAATGGACCCTCTTGTTGGCCTTCTTGTTTTAATGATGTTTAACAAACAATTTACTTCTAATGTTGTTTGTCTAGTGTTTGGCCTTCTTGTTTTAATGATGTTTAACAAACAATTTACTTCTAATGTTGTTTGTCTAGTGTTTGTATTTTTGTATTTATTCTAGTAACAAACAATTTACTTCTAATGTTGTTTGTCTAGTGTTTGTATTTTTGTATTTATTCTAGGCAAACAACAAGTTGGAGGATGGATGGAATTGTGCATTCACGATCGTATCCAATGGAGGTTGGCGGAATTGTAGAGTGAAGCCTACGCAATTCAAAGTTAAAGATTCAAGTTCAAGCTTCTTCCGTAAGTGTACCAAGTCAAGCTTATTGAAGATCAAGATCAAGCTTGGGTATATTTAGTTTAGGTTTTATATTATGTGTGTTAGTACTCTAAGCTCAATCACACACACACACATTTTGTTGGTTTCTATGTATATATATATATATATAGTTATATATACATATACATCTTGGTTTTTAGTTTTATCCACAAACAAAGTTTTTACAAATAAATTCCAAAAATTATGTATACATGTTTGTTTTCTATGTGGATAAGTTGTTTTGGTTTAATTTCATAGATATGAAACAAATATATATTCATATACATACTCATATGTTTCATATTCTATTGTATTTATAAAAATATTGTATTTATTGTTTATAGACTTCATAACAATAGTTTACATCTTCTATTAAGTCTGTAAAATTATTTTGTATTGTTTCAAAATATGGTTTAGCCAAAATGTCAAAATTCATATGTTTACATTTCTATGTTTTGGACCTCCTTACAAAATGATGATATTTTATATTTGGGAAGTTTTTTTTGCAAACTAGTCTTTGTAGCATATTTATTATCATGTCTACAATCACTTCCCAAAGTTTTATATTTTTCTGAATTTATTTGATATTTTTAAACAGTGTTTTAAAATCAGCATTTTATTTTCAAACTGTCAATTTCATATATCAGTTCACGGCCGACCGCGCCTTTGTTTTTAGCCTGCGGAGCCAATAAAAACTTTCACGGTCGACCGTCAGCTCGAATTTTCCCACGATTGACCGCCAAAGTATCTGGAAGTTTTCTGAGTTTCAAAGCTGGCTCGTGGTCGACCGTGAGTTTTCCACGGTCGACCGTCGTTCACTCCAACGACTAGTTTTGGTACAGAATTAGATTTCTGATTCTTGGGTTTTTTGATCTTTTCCTTTGGGGTTTTGGCTGAGATTTTGAGTGACTATAAATACCCCATTGCTCTCATCCTTCATTGTAATCCAAGAAGTTTTTAAACAAAAGTTTAACAAGGGTTTAGGTTTGTTTAGTGTTTGTTTAAAAGAGTTTTGTTTGTGAAGAAGTTTTACACAAGTGGAGGAGACCATCTATATTCTTTGGACTTCATTTTAATCCATCTCTCCATCTTGTTTTTCAGAGAAGAATTTCTAAACTCAATACTAGCTTTGTATTAATTCTTTGTTGTTTATCATTTTCATTAAGCTAGTATTTTCAATTGAGTTTAGTTGATTTGATTTCACTCATTGCTTACACCCACCCACTTGAGCTTATTGTATTTACATACATTGTATATTTGGGTTGGTGAGAGTTATAACAATTGAGTGTGAGCTTTCATTGTGTTCTCATCCATATTAGAGAACAAACAATTATTCTAATTATGCCTTATTATGAGATACACTTTGTACTATACTTGTACACCGAGAGGAGTGTGTGGCAAGAGTCGGGGATCGTCCCAAGAGGAGTGGCATCGGTTGACGAACCTAGGGAGAGGTTGTATCCGAGCACTTGAGTGGAGACACGTCTAAGTTCAACGGCTTGCGGAGGGGGGTGTAGAGGTGGATTGGAGCAGAGTGGTACGTTAGATTGTAGGGTTTTCCGGTATAAGCTGAGAAATCGTATTGTGTGGGTATTAAATGCTTATTCGGGTGAACGTAGAAACCTGGTTTTGTGATATGCTGAGATCTCCTCGAGTTGAGAAGCGGAGACGTAGGTCAAGTGGTTAGACCGAACTCCGTAATCATATCATTTTGTTTGTGATTGCATTAGCGTTCTTATTCTTGTATTCATATCTTATATCGCCTTTGTGTATTGCTCTTCATATTGTCCTATCACTTTTGTAGATTGTTTATTTCACCCTTGTATTAGTTTATATATCCTTGCTTATATTTTTATCATATAGGATATATTTTGTTGTTCATATTGTTTATACTAGCTTACATATCTTGTTGTATTTCATACTTGCTAGGATAACTTGTTAATTAATTTTAATTGGCATTTAATCGGATTAGATTAGCATAAGACCCTATCACCCCCCCTCCCCTCTAGGGTCTAACACCTCTAACGTCTAGGTGACATTCGGCCTCGAAACAAAACTCTACCCGGGGCTCCCTTGCATACTGGGAAGTAGGTGAAGGGTGCCCAATGATACAGGACCTCAGCTGGTCCCATTCTGTCTCATCCACATTGGAGAAACTATGCGAAAAGAGGTGCTTTCGGTTGGTGGGCGATGACCATGCCTCTAACTGAGCCGTCTCCTTCCCGGTCGAGGTGGCACTCGAGGCGGTTTGAATTCTTCAATTCTTTCTCCTAAAAAGGCCTCACCCAACTCTCTCAGGGCCGGATCTTCTTGCGGATCGTCCAAAGGGACGAGAGCCACCCGCGTTTCTTCACCTCTCGGCTGAATCAACCCTTCGCCCTCCCTCCTCCTCCTCCTTTGAGTAAGGGAGGGCATCTTCTCCTCGACAGTCAATGGAGCCTCTGAGGAAGGGACCTCTGAGCGGAGATGCTTGGCCAGCCTGATAAAAGATTCCTCCTGAGGATCGATTAACCTGACTTGGGGCGTCTGTAAAACCCCAAAAATTTATGTTAATATAATTAATATGAGATTAATTATGATTTATGGATATTTATTTTGATAAATATAGTTAAATGGTATGTGAATAGTATACCATGTGTTTTTAGTATAAACAAGTTCATTCATGAGAAAAAAAAGAATCGAAACATGCACAATGGCCAAATATGTGTAACTGGAAAATTCCAGTCCGGTCGACCATCACGGTCGATTGTAGTCCGGTCGACCGTCACGGGCGACCGCGAAACCTGCAGAAGTTAGATTCCTGTTTTGAGTTAGTTTTGATTTTCTAAAGCCCATATTTATTTTCCCTGGTTTATATATCAAACTTTCATGAATTTTCTCAGTTTTCTAAGAACCGTAACAGCCACCAAATCCCCACAAACCCTAATTTGATTTTTGGAGAATATTGGAGGCTTTCAAGTAGATTTTTCGAGTGCTTTTGGCTTTTGGAGTGGAGATCTACTTTGGCTTGGCAACCTAAAACATTTTTCTACAAGTTTCAGGCAAGTTCATCTCTGCTAATCCCCCTCCTAGTTTTAAAAATATTTTTGAAGAATTTTTTTAACATGTTTCATAGAGCCAAATTGACTAGTTTATGAGTAAAAGTCAATTCTTTTATATTATATGTATAAAGACTAGGTCTTTTCATGTTAAAAAGTTTGAGAACGAATTTACAGAAGTATGTAAGATCTAAAAATGATTTAAAACGTGGTTTAATCTGAAGAAAGATGATTTATTCTTCGTTTCGAGTTTTTTATGCATGACTTAGGGTTTTGAATATAAATTTTATGCAAATAATCATGCTATATATGTTGAGTTTGTTTCCATAAGTTTTTATCTACTGTAGACATGCTTTCATGCAAGTTTTATGTTGTTTTAATCATGTTTGAATCACCTAAACACGGCATGAACACGACACACACAACCAGATTGAGAATCTGGAATATCAGCCCACGGTATATCGCGCCATAGCGGTGGTTGACCGCGTGCAGGACAGAGGCCTGAGTAGGCTCTGGAACCCATCGCGATCGACCGTCGTTCTTGTGCGGTTGACCGCCACACAATCATTGGCCCTGTGCATGTTTTGTTCGACTGTTGAATTTTCGAGCTAGTCTCTCGACCTTGTACTGTTATGATACAATGTTTATGAGCTGTTTAACATCTGAAATGTTAGTAAACACCAGATAAAGACACGTACACCAAGATATGTACATGTATGTTTAAAATATGATGTTTAACATGATAAATAAGAAAAATACACAAATATTATGTTTCCGGAATAGGTAAATGAAACATATTTTCGCAGGGCGATTGAGTAAGAATATTACAAAAGTATAGTCATATTATATTTCCGGAATAGGGAGATGAAACATATTTCCGCAGGGTGATTGAGTAAGAGTATTATAAAAGTATCGTCATATTATGTTTCCGGGATACGGAGATAAAACATATTGCCACAGAGCGATTGAGTAAGAATATTACAAGAGTATCGCTAATGTATAAAAGATGCATATTTGTAAGTAATATAAATTATAAATTGGTTTCCATTTTTGAATACCCGCGAGTAGGGTGCTTTCTCTGAGACCGTGACTTACACAACATGGTATTTGGTTGGCTTTTGTTTGATGAGTTCCTTTTATGTTAGATCCATCTACCCGAGTGTAGATCAGGATGAGATATTTGTTCTACAAGTTTGAGGTTTGGAGTATTATCTATTTATTTATTGTTGTTCATTCATAGAGTTTTGAATTAGTATTTAGGGAGTCACAATTTGAGACATGGTATATACATGAAGGTTTCCTTGTTTGGATTATTTCGCTTGACGTACTAAATCTCGTGTTGTGGATTCCTAAATACTAGTCTCCTGTTAGAATTTTATGAATGATTTAATATGTGTATGTACTAACTCTATTTTCTATACACTCCTACCCCTTCTCCTGGGGAGAGGTGGAGATGTTCTCGCTATAGCGCTTTGACGTTCGTTGTTTTCCTCCCTTTCAGGCAGCGAGTCCAACGCATGGAGAGTCACAGGTTGATGAGATTTCTGCATAGATCTCACCTAGTTATTTATTATGTAGTAGTTAGTCAGAACTCCACAGTTAGTTGATTATGTTCAGACTCTAGACTTGTATTTCATTTTGTAGAGGCTGAGAGCCGTTGTGATACTTTATTTGACTCTTTATATTTGAGGTTTATTTCAGATTCAGAGATACTTCTATTCTATTTTTGTTTGGCTCACTGATGATTATTCTCATGCTTCCTCTGTGTATATCTGGCTTTACTCTATTTTTTTATTTGTTTATCGGTACATTCACCTATTTATTATTTCCACTAGGGAGACAGTTACTGTGATGGTGAAACATGTCGTGGTATGATATTTGGTGCTTGGTAGGTTTGACAATCCGGGTTTCGCCTTAGACTGTAGCCTCGTGTGAAACCTGGGGTATCACAGTTGGTATCAGAGATCTAGTTCTAATATCCTTAGGATCATTCATGTGTCATATTGTGGAGTTAGGATAGAGTTTCCTAGGAATTGTATATACAGTCCACTAGGAATTCCTAGTGTGAGTGAGGACGTATTATATATATACGTGGAAAATTACAAATATTTTTTTTTTATGATGAACTATTTGCTTTGAATAATAAGGCATGCTATGAGTAATATGTGATACGATTTACTTATTGGTATACATTATATTTTTTCTGCTTGAGATTCTATTTACCGCGTAATAAGCTCTACTTCTATACTATAGATGTCAGGAAGATGACATGGATGACGAGGTACTCGTGCTCAAGAAGCTAAGCAAGTTGATAGAGAGCCCGAGCCACAGCAAGCTCCGTAGTACTTAGTGGATCTCATAGCACCGTTAGCAGCTCGTCTGGTAGATCGTCTGCAATTAGTTGACTGATGAGTCGACCAATGAGTCGACTGATGGAAAAATTTATAGTTTTTTGTGTTTTGTTCTGGTCGACCAATCCCAGTCGACTCATGAGTCGACTGATGAGGAATTTTCCAGTTTCCTCGGTTTTGGATCTGTTTGGGTTGTGTCAGTTTAACTGAAACTGTTATTGCTTGTTTATTGATGTTGTGTGCTTTAATATGAACGAGGAGTCGCCTCAAATAATGGGTATTAGAAATTATTGTTTAACTTATATCTTTACATGTGAGATGATATGCGGACACGAGTTTAAGTTTACACACCGAGGCGCATGTGAATTTCGTATAGGTATATCTTTCCACCTATCTCATCGATATTTACACAGTTTGTTCAGTCCTCGTGTTGGACTATTATCCATTGAAGTCTTCGTGTTGGACTATAATCTATTTTAGTCCTCGTATTGGACATTTACCTATTTGTCCATGGGCTGGACATCAGTTTAGACCTTGAGTTGACACTTATACTTGTATAGACTGGACATGACACTTATATGAGTTGTGACATGACACCATAATTAAGTTCTGAGATGAGTTTGTCTTCTTTTATTATTGTTTCTCGTATTAGATTTTGGGTCTGGTATTTAGGGATTTATAATTTGAAATACAAGGTATATACATGAGGGTTTCCTTGTTTGGATTATTTCGCTCGATGTACTTATGCTCACGTTGTAATGACCTAAATAGGATCAGTGATTATATATATATATTTAGAATCTGGAAAAGTGTATAAGATCAAAGTTGTAGGTCTCTTCAAGAGCTTTCCAACGAATCTTAGATCACCTCATTCCGAGACCAGATGAGAAAGTTACAGCCTTTTCACCGAACCCCAGTCTGAGAATGACCCAGAAACCTGCGCAGTCGACCGCCGTGGTCGCTGCGGTCGACCGCGCAGCGAATCTGGTTCTGCCAGTTCTGTTTCGGGTCGGATTTTTTTTTATACCAAACCCGATTATTACCCTAGGTATATATACTCGTTTTGAAGCTCTCAGAACCCTCTATTGAACCCTAATAGCCTCAGCCACCCTCTCTCTCTCCCCTCTAAACCCTAGCTCGAATTTTGACGTTTTTGGGGCGTTTCGAAGGATTTTCGGTGGAATTTCGCGAGATTCATCGGTGTTCAGCGATAGGGATCATCCTCCTACAAATCTAGGGTTCTCTTCTCATCAGAGGCGAGTAACATCTCGCCCAACTTCACCTCTTTTGTTTTCATGCTTAAATTTGAGTCTTAATCCGGTTTTATTGGGCCAAAAATCGTATTTTTGTATAAGTAATAGATCATTATGGTATATGATGTATAAATCAAGTATTTTAGATGTTTAAAAGCTCACCCACGAATTTGTATTCATGAGATCTAGATCTGAAAATGTTTTAATAAGAGTTAATCATGTTTTATTGTTTTAAAACTTTCAAATCATGTATATATATGTGTTTGGGATTTTAGTGACGAGATTTTAAATGTTTAAGTTCGTTGTTTTCTGTCATATGACATATTAGAAATGTTAGATTTACATTTGTGTAGAATTCATCAAGTTTGTATGTGGTTCGAAGCTGACAGAAACCCTAACTGGGCTTCTGTCTGCTTCGCGGTCGACCGCAGTGGACGCGGCGGTCGACCGCTGGGTGTTTTGTCGAGCAGAAGTGTTTCTGCTCTTTTCGCGGTCGACCGGAGTGACCTCTGCGGTCGACCGCCGCTCAGTTTTGAGCTCAGTAGATTTGTGCTTTGTGTGCGGTCGACCGGAGTGACCTCTGCGGTCGACCGCCGCTCAGTTTTGAGCTCAGTGGATTTGTGCTTTGTGTGCGGTCGACCGGAGTGACCTCTGCGGTCGACCGCCGCTCAGTTTTGAGCTCAGTAGATTTGTGCTCTTTTCGCGGTCGACCGGAGTGACCTCTGCGGTCGACCGCCGCTCAGTTTTGAGCTCAGTAGATTTGTGCTTTGTGTGCGGTCGACCGGAGTGACCTCTGCGGTCGACCGCCGCACAGTTTTTGTGAAATGTTGACTTTTTTGTTGACCTTTTCGCGTGTTCGAGATCACCTCATTTATCTTACACCAGTTTGCGATGTTAGTGATTTAGCTATACATAGAGTTTGACTTTGACACAAGTTTAGACCCGCACATCGAGACACGTGCGAGTTTAGGATATGTATATCTTTCCACATATATCTTTGACAATTGCACCTCTTTACTTATAGTCCATGTGTTGGATACTTATCATTTCGGTCCATGTGTTGGGCATACATTACTATTAATCCATGTGTTGGATACTTATCATTTTAGTCCCTGTGTTGGACATGCATTACCTTTAGTCCATGTGTTGGACATTTGCTAAACCTTGAGCATGATACATATTTGAGTTTAGAGCACGACATATTTATTAAGTTTGGACATGATAGCTACCTAGGCTAGACATGACACTTATTGTGGCTTTGACATGGTTACATTTATCGATAGAGATGGGTTGTATTCTTTTCTTTATTGTTTCTTGTATTAGACCTCGGGTTTGGTACTTAGGGACTTTCAATTTGAGATACTTTAATATTTAGGGATTTACAATTTGAGATACAAGGTATATATATGAGGGTTTCCTTGTTTGGATTATTTCGCTCGACGTACCTATGCTCGTGTTGGAATTTCCTAAGTACTAATACCCCCTTATTCTTAGGACAATTATTTATACATATATGATTTGTGTTAACTATACTTTCTGTATACAACGAGCCCTTTCCCTTGGGGTTGGTTGTGATGTTGCTCGCTAGCGCTTTGACGCTCGTTGTCCCTCCCCCTTTCAGGTCACGAGCCAGGAGCCCGGAGAGTCGCAGGTTGATAGCGATGTACTTTAGCTTCATCTGTCTATTTAGATATATTTTATTTATGGAGCTCCACTGTAGACTTTGTTTAGACATTTGAGGACTTTATTCTAGATGTTGTAAAGGCTGTGTGCCTTATTTCCTTTACTCAGACTTGTTGTATTTGAGATTTGTTAAGAACTCCAGTTTATTCATTTCAGACATTGACTTTGTATTTCTGTATGTTGAATGATGAAATATTATTTTGATCTCTATCATTTCATCAGTTATCTCTTGTAGTATCTTTTACTTGCTTTTGTACCTACACCTATTATTTGACTCTACTGGAGAGATAGTAGTTGTGATGGTGAAACATGTTATTACACGGTGTGGTGCATAGCAGGTTTGACATTCTTGGTTTCACCTTGGACTGCAGCCTTGTGTGAACCCAGGGGCGTCACAGTTGGTATCAGAGCTCTAGTTCCAGTATCCTTAGGATCATCCTGTGTCGAGTCGTGGAGCTAGGATAGAGTTTCTTAGGATTCATGTATAGAGTCCGTAAGGAATTCCTAGTATGAGTGAGGACGATATATGCGTATATCTCAAAATTTGAGAATTTTTTTTTATATGACAACTATTTTTGTATAAGTTTAAAGTATTTGTGCAAATACTATATGTTGTGAAAATTGTATTGTGATACGCTATTTATAGAGGTCTATTTTGACTCCTAAACCCTTATTTCCTTTTGAACAGAGATGTCAGAATATGATATGTCACGTACTCAGAGATCTGGATAGACTGAACCACAGCAAAATCCACCTGAGCCGCAGCAGGCTCCCCAGTACCTGGTAGATCTTATGGCTCCCCTAGTCGCTAGGATAGCAGCAATCGAGGAGCTTGTGGCGAATCACATTACATCACCACCACCAGTAGCTGAAATCGCCATTTCTCAAGAAAATGGGACAGCTAAGTTCCAGAAGGACGAGGAAGGGAGTGCTAAGAGAGGGCACGCCGGAGACAAGGGCAAGAACAAGAGACCCTTGATTGGATCCCAACAGCATCAGCAGAGCCCTCATAAGAAGGGATCCCAACAGAATCAGAAAGTTCGTCAGCAGCGTAAATTCCGGGGAGTTTGTTATAACTGCCGCAAGGCCGGGCACCAGGCATTTGAGTGTAGCAGTACACCAACAAGAGATCAGAAGGGAAATGGTCCGAATCAGCAGCAGCAGAAGACTGAGGGGCATGTTCTAGCAGTTCAGGAGGTTCCCCAGGGGCAGATTGTCCCATATTCTCCAACACCAGCAACAGAGAAGTATTCATCCATCGGCAGAGTATATGCAGTAGTTCCGCATGATAATGGAGCAAGCAGATCAGTTATGGAGGGTACGTCCCTCATAAATCCTTTTCCCCGCCCGTATTCTTTTCGATTCTAGAGCTTCGTGTTCTTTCATTTCGTATGCTTTTATGACTAGACTCCAAATCGTAGCTCAGCCCCTAGACATTCCATTATCGGTTTTCCATCCCTTTAGGTGGGGTATCGCTTCTGGAGAGCATTTGTAGGATGTGTATTATTAGTCTAGGTGAGTCGGAGTTTGTTATAGATTTGATAGTGTTGCATGTGTCCGAGTTTAATGTTATCCTTGTTATGGATTGGTTGTCATCCTGC
>NC_033795.1:75571188-75572035 GCF_001876935.1 Asparagus officinalis | reverse complement strand
AGGTTCCCCAGGGGCAGATTGTCCCATATTCTCCAGCATTAGCAGCAGAGCAGTCTTCAGCCACAGGCAGAATATATGCAGTGGTTCCCCGTGATCACGGTGCCAGCGGAGCAGTTGTGGAGGGTACGTTCCTTGTAAATTCCTTTCCTGTCCGTATTCTTTTCGATTCGGGAGCTTCGCATTCTTTCATCTCGCATGCATTTATGACTAGACTCCAGCTCGTAGCTCAGCCTCTAGATACCCCTCTATCTGTTTCCACCCCTCTAGGTGAGGTATCGCTTCTGGAGAGCGTTTGTAGGAGGTGTATTATCAGTTTAGACGAGTCGGAGTTCATAGTTGATTTGATAGTGTTGCATATGTCCGAGTTCGATGTCATCCTTGGTATGGATTGGTTATCTTCCTACCATATTAGTATTGACTGCTTTGCGAAGACAGTCAAGTTGCGAGCGTCCGATGGGTCCGAGATGATTGTAGCCACTTCTCAGGGCAACCGATTTGCGGAGTCATTTCTGGCATACATCGAGGAGGTGATGCGACGGGATCAGGGTGCTGAGTTATTGGAGACTAGAGTTGTCTCAGAGTATCAGGATGTCTTTCAGGACATACCTGGGTTACCTCCTGTGAGAGAGGTTGAGTTCTGTATTGAGTTACAGCCAGGCACAGCCCCGATATCCCGCGCACCCTATCGCATGGCGCCAGCTGAGATGAGGGAGCTTCAGACCCAGTTGGACGAGTTGTTAGCTCAGGGCTTTATCCGTCGGAGTCACTCTCCGTGGGTGCACCGGTCCTCTTCGTGAAGAAGAAGGACAGTAGTATGAGATTATGCATAGATTATAGAGAGTTGAAC
>NC_033795.1:75544928-75570188 GCF_001876935.1 Asparagus officinalis | reverse complement strand
TCGAATGTTTACGTGATGACTTTGTTTGTGAAACAAGCCGCAACAAGGACAGATCCACATCAGGATTTTGAAGACACCATGTTCGATTCTCATGAGAGGAGACATCAAGTGAAGATGAACCCACTAAATCATTCTTGAATGCTCCAGCGGAAAATTTTCTTGGTCGTCGTCACCACTAAGGGTTAATTATCGATCCTGATAAGGTGAGCGATACATGAATTGCAAGCCCCCGAGGAATGAGAGAACTTCAGAGATGCAAGGGCGTTTAGCTTATATCCGGCGATTTCATCTCAAATCTTTCTGGGAAGTGCCAACCGTTCTCTAAGCTGAACAAGAAGCAGTATCATTCATCTGGGACGATGCCTGCCAAAAAGCGTCTCGAAGATATCAAAACATATCTGTTGCGAACCCTCCCTGTTCTCGTCGCTGCACCGAAATCTGGTAAACCGTTCCTGATTATATCTCAGGCGGATGAACCCTACTCGATAAGTGCCTGACTAGCGCCACAGACGATTTATAACCGTCAACGAACAGGCGTTTATTACTAAGCCGCCGACCCTTGGATAGCGGCAGAGTCCCGATATCCGATGATGAAAAGAATGCTTGCATTGCGTATTTGCGATGCAAAGATGCGGCGATATACTCGTTTATTAGGACAGACATCTCGTTAATTCTCCAACGTGAATACAGTACGGGCTGTTATGACGCACCCGGCCCTCTATGATGCGCGGCTAAGCGAAGTGGGCCCTTCTCTTGTCCCAATACGATTGCCACTTCAAGCCAGCACGAAGTCGATAAACAGGACAGGCGATTTGTGATCCTTTTGGCCGGCAAACCCGACGCAGATACGGACAGGACAGTATATGCATGAACTTGTCGGATGAAACCCACGAGGGCTTAACACCACATCACACAACAAGTATGCGCAATTATTACTTCGATGGTGCCTCAAGGCCGAGTTAATTAGAGTACTAACCCACGGGATGCCTACGTTTCCTCTGAGTTGGAGATTGTCTTAATCTCCCCTGGAAAAGCACGTGATGCCTCGCTTATTCGTGACTATCGTAGCTCCAATAATGTTGCAATACAACGCGCTTCTCATTGGACTCAGTTCGCCAAAGAGCTGGGGGGCGGATATCCCGAAGCTTTGGGATCTCGCAATTGTTGATCAACAAGTTCGCGAGTGAGTATGAAGTCAAGATCAAGACCTGATCCCGTACCACAGGAAGCCATCAAAATGGCGGATCTTTTGAAGAATTTTTATTAATACATCCCTCGTCTCCAAACGCTTATGCAGAACGCACTGGCGCTACTGCAGTATTCACCTGGCACAGCCTCCCGAAGACCTGACTGTTAGTCACAATACGGAACGCCATCAAACTTCTGCGTACCATATTACAGTACGGAGCATTGAAGAAGAGAGGGATACGAAACGTGAACGCCAAAAGAGCTGATTCAACTCAAATTGGGTCTGATCCCGAGCATTGCGACGTGATTTTCCTATCATCGACCTAAACAGTACAGTATGGTATCTTGCCAGAGGAATGTAAAAGAAAAAGAGAAGCAAATCCGCCGAAGAGCTCCGAAGATTCTTCTATAATAAGCCGGAACCCTCCCATACAATTTACAACGATGAGGTACAGACAGGTCTCTATACTCCGATGCCTTGTCGAACAGTGAGCACAAGGGAAATTCTTAAAGGAAGCACACGAAGGAAAATGTGCAACATCAGCCCGGTCCTAAAACTGTATGATCGCTATCAGGAGGATGGATATTATCTGGCCACAGATTGGTCGTGCAGCAGATCGAATACGCACAGAATGCCACGGCTTGCCAGAACAGCGAATTATATGCATCTAACCCGCCAGAAACCCAGTCTAGCCCACACGTCAACCATTCACTGGCCGTTCGCAGACTTGGGGTAATGAACATAGCGGGTCCGGTCCTATTTTCCCCTTCAGTCAAAGTGATCGCGTTCATCTCGCGATCACAGATTATTTCCTCAAAGTGTGGCCTGAGCGATCGCTTAGAGTAAGTTGAAGACGAACAACGTCATCAATTCATCAGCATCAATGTACATCTACCGACACGGCGCTAGCCAAGACGGAGATCATTCATCGACACGGTCCGCCAATTCATAAGACAATGCCTTCGATCAGATTCTGCCCGACAAGTTCAAAACGAGATGTTTTCTGTCGACAGCTTACTACGCCGCCCAAGCGAATGGTATTAGCGTAACGGCGTTTAACAATGACGATCATTCAAAGATCTTGTCAAAGCTCTGTGAAGACAATAAACGGAGACTGAGGACCGATAACTCGCGTGAAGCACTCTGGGCTAATCGCACACCATACGACGCCTACGGAGAGCTACCCGATAATTCGCTGGTATACGGAACGTGAACCTTGTACTACCGCTGGGAATTCAGATTTTCCGTCCTTCGGATCGCCCTCGCCAACGGAGATGACGACGGAGGAACACATCAGAAGCGTCTCGAAGAGCTCGGAGAGGCTGGATGAAAGCGTTTGGAAGGATCAAAACACATCGAGTTTTACAAGCCAGGATGTCAAGGGTTTTTAACAAAAGAAGTCGACGAGAAGCTTCAAGGAAGAGATCTGTGGATCATCGGCTGCATCGCCGCAATAATTCTCACCTCCACGAAGAAAGGAAACTTCGAAACCCAAGATGGAAGCGTGTGTGATAGATATAGTCTACTCAAAGGACGCATATCGCCAATACTCCAGAGGGCGCAGGACAATTAATTCCACATAAATGGGAAGTTCCTGAAAAAGTACTATCCCTCAGTACATTCAGAGTAACTTCGTTATACCGGGAAGTTCCTTGAAGAATATTTACACTTAATATTCTAGAGATAACCAAATCATTGTCACACCAAAATCCGTCACTGATCAATTTCACATTGACATGAGGTCCACCAAAAATGTTTTTCTGGCCCTCTGATTCTTTCATGAACAGAGGTCAACGTTGCAGTCTGGAGCTCGCCTTTTCGAATAAACGAAAAGAACTCCTTCCCTTTTTCTCTTTGTAAACCTGTTCATGGTTATAACCGAGTTGAAAATACCACTTCGATAAACGAAGACCCATTTCAGTTTAGATAACTCATCTATAAAAAGGCAAGTTTATCTAAATTTCCAGATCGGAGTGGACGACCCCACTCTGAGTTTCTTCTTCGTGGAAATAGAATATAAAATTCTTTCCTTTCCAGAATCAGGAATAGAATAATAAACAATTCTTCCTTCCTTGAATTGTCGGGTTCGCTTCACCCTAAAAGAGACCGGGAAATACGATATAAAATTTCTTCCTTTTCCCGCATCGATCTTTGTCCGAAATTTGTCAATAGGATTCATCCTAGGAGTTATATCCCGAATCTAAGCAGGGATAAGTCTGCCCCAGCCTAACACGCGCTGACCGGTGTAGTCTTAAAATACGAAAATAACACACAAAGAAAAGAAATAAAATAAAAAAGATAATCATGAACAAACACACACACACAAAAGAAGAAATAAACAAGAAAGAAAAAAAAAAAAAAAAAAAACCAATCTAAGAAAATAAACATAAAACACCAGAATAAAAAAATAGAAAAAAAATATAATATAGTATAAAAAAAAAAAAAAAAAATAGCATATTACACGCATGAGTAGTTCATCCTGATCCTAAGAAGGATATGTCCAGACACCTAACACGTGTCGCCGGTTGTCTTTCTCCAAGAAAAAAGAACCAGAGTTCGATTACTGGGGCCTTTTACTCGCCGAAGCCTAAGTAGGGACTAACGTCAGCGATCTAATACACGTTGTCTGGGTTAGCCGTATTCCCTAAACAACGGCGAAGTCTACGTATTCAATGTCGCTAGCACGAGCTAAGGCAGTTCATTCAACTTAGCACAACGTTACATCGCCGGAACGCGATTTTAGACAATCCGCATGCTAGCGCCCGACTCAAACGGTAGTCCGTAAAGGCTAATCAACCCGATTGCAAGCCTGGGGACAAATACCCGTTAGACAAAAATCCTGAAGTCAACACCTAAACACGTGGGTTGGGGTAGCCTCATGTCCCGTAACAATGGCGAAGTCTTATGTATTCCAACATCATAGCACGAAGTCTAAGGGAGTCCAGTCTTTAGCACAACGTTACAATGCCGGAACGGATTTAGAAGCAATCCGCATGGCTAGCCGACTTCAACGGGTAATCGTAAATGCTATCAAACCGTTGAAGAGCTGGGGTTTTGCACAAAAAATTCCTATGAGTTTAATGGTCAAATCATTTCAAGCGGAAGAGGAAATCATAATAAAGACAAAGATTAAAACCAGTCTTCCACTTAAAAGATTTCAAATTGTCAACAGTTTCTACAACAAATCAAGATCATACATCAGCCCATGCAAAAACCTGCTGACTAACTCAGACAGCTTCTATCATAAGCTCGCCTAAGCTCTCCTGCCAACTCAGCCTCTGACAGACTCTTCGTCGCGGCTAAGTCCCACCAGCAACCCTCCTCTGTCTCAGCGAAGTGTCTGCTCAATGACTTCAGCCTCATCGAGATAAGCCAGCATGTGCTTGCTGAACGTGATCTCTCGCGGTCCTCCTTCTCACGGAAGTTCTCGCCGAGTTGATCTATCTGAGAAATCAAGCTCATTAAGATGAAGATGATTCTAGTGGCAAGAGTCAGCCTCAACTCAGTCGTGATTCCGGCCCGCTGCACCTGCGACTCGATCGCCCAGTCAGCAACCATCCGAGTACTACGCCATGGTCTGTAACACGAGCATCCAACTCAGGCAGCAATGAATGAAAGGCACCTGCACCCAGCCTCCATGACAGATCTTGAAACTCATGCTCTAAGCGCATTCAAGGTCATCACCATCCAGCCGTCGCCAGGTTCGTATCCCATGTCCCTTATATTAAATTTCACCTTGGAATCAAGTAGGGTTTTAAACTGGCAGAAAAGTCCGTACGTGGGAGGAGCTTGCCCAATTATAGCTTCAGGAGGAGAAATAAGAGCGGACTTCTACGCTGAGTGGAAGATCTTCTCAGGGTCATTGGCCATAACAGCTTCTTTAACGAGACATGAAGCTGAGAAGGAAGCCCACACAAAGAAGAGGAATTTGATCAAAGCTTCAACGAGAAATGAATGGCAATTGCTCAGGTTCAAATTAAAATATACCTTGACCTCTCGAGTCACTGGGAGTGGTGGAGATGTAAACGACAATGTAGCAGCTCGAACTGTGGAGTTGGTCGCCAGCCGGACCAAACAGCTCAGCCTCAGACGAAAGCTCCTGATTAGGCACAAACAGAAACACAGTCTATTAGTGCCCTGCATAGTCAAGAATTGGCTAGCTCATATAAATGAGCTTGAAGAAGTAGTCACGCCACTTCAAATAAACCGCTTCCCGGAGTCTGAGACGAGTACAACTCAGGAAACATAATCCTGAGGCGGCTGGCCATCGATCTGAGGAGAGTCGTACATAAAGCGAACATAGAGTGTCCATAGGCAGGCCCTCCCCATCGAATCATCATCGGAAAAATCTGTACATAAAAAGATTATAAGGGTAAGAGGAAGGAAACTATGGCCATAGAGACAAGTTCACCTCTTGAAGCATGTACCTTGCGAATGACACCGAAACTTGGTCCATTCATTTGACAGACTCACCCAAAACATGTCGTCTCTGCAGGCTTTTCTACCTAGCGGTTGTGATTCAGGCTCACCAGAGATGCACAATCATACAGGACTCATCTCGCCTTCCTCACGCGATATCCTGCATTAGGATGCGGAAAGCCATGAGCCAGAAGTTCAATATGTATCAAGAAAATATCTAATAGAATAGACGGTTACCTCCGTCACTAACAGGATCCTCTCAGCCAAGTCCAATCTCTGCATGCTCATGTGAAATTGCAAGGCGGCTTGTGGGCTAATCTTTCCGACCTATCAGCACGCGACAGCAATCGAAGTCTGGCCCGGAATAAAGCGAACGGAAATCGTCCCGTCCACTGTTGACGGCGTGTCCCTGGAAACATCGAAAATAAGTGGTCAGAAATACGTAATTTGAAAATGAAGGCAAAAATGAAAGTATAGTTGGTACTAAACCTTGCTCCAAATCAATGCCTCGTTTAGCTTCAGGGCCTCTCGCTGAGCCTCTCCCAGCAGAACTAAAGCCCCTGCGACCTTCTGCTTCAAGTCGGCCGGGTCGCCCTGAGCCTCCTGTACTTCGAGCACCGCTCCATGGAATAACACGAGAACAAGCATTGAGAGCTTCTTCGTCAACCAACTCTTCGAATAGGCTTCACACGGACCAGTCTTATAGCTGCTAGCAACCACTATGCAGCCTCAGAAAGATGAGTTCAACTGGCGCTCAGTACCTGGGAGACTGAACCTAACTCCAGTGAACCACGTCACGGTCAACAACCATGCACGGAAGGACCGTCACAAAAACCTCCATGAGCCCGAAGCTGCTGCGTGGGTTCCCAACAAAAGCTGTTGCATAACGAACTGCAGCGGGCGAATCCGCCAAGCGTAGATACGCTCTAAGAAGCACTGGTTTATTCCCACCCGAACAGCAGGTAACGCCGGCCCTTATAATGTTCACTAGCCAATTAAAGCAGCCACATATTCCAGATAGTCCTATACTTCCCTCGGTTTCTCTCAATCAATCAAACACTACCCCCCGCCGTACCGGCGAGAGAACTGGGAAAGCTAAGTGGGAGAATGCCAAAGACACTTGTGGACTTGTAGCGACGCTGATATCGGGTAATCGTGGCCCCTCCCATTCACCGAGTTGTAACAACTGTAGAAGGGACAATATCTATGGCAGTCGCGTATTGACAATCACATCGGAACGGATTGGAAGACGAACCAAGCCATCAAATAAATAACGGGACTCTACTCGTTCTTAATCGGTGAGGAGAATCTGAGTCGGATTTATCATATCTCTCCGGTGTTAAAAGCCACCAGAAATTGTGCCCCGAAGCCTTCGATGAATGTTAGCAAACCAATTCACGACAGAAGCGAAAGTTCCTTCTTGTAGTTCATATTCATTAGGAGCACACTTCAGCTGGCAGGAGCGTTCCACCAGGACTGATACCGGAACACACAATCTAATCTTCAACCATTATGGCGCAGACTAACCTGGGCAAGGAGAGGTCATCGGCACGAATCGGGTGTGTCGATGATATGAAGATTACTGATCTGATTTCAGTCCCTGCATTATATATTGTATTGTCCTCTCCGGAACTGTAATGTATAGCGATTGGCCTTAGTCTTTAGTCAGCAGCTCATTCAACTCTGAAGACGTCAGGCGGGCCATTCACAATTAGATTGGCCAGAATGGCCTCTCCAGATTCCTGAACAAGATATGAGCGAACATGCTTTATTCTATTTTGCGTCCTCTTCGCCTAGGGCTTAGACTGCCCCTTTCCAACCAGCAAATGTTGGGTAGGTGACAGTGAGGATCCCATACGTTGTGTTGGTCTGTAGCGTCGGGCACCGATCCCTTCAGCTGAACTCAACTCATGGTTGGAGGGAGTACTCCTGGTAACATCTGTCCCATGGGCAAACCAGAATCTTGTGCCATCTCAGTAGAGCCAAGCCCACTTCTCCGTGCCTGGTCAGAAAGTGTCGAATCTGGATTGTAAAGCTCGCATAGGCCCAAAGAAATGCTTCGCGCTTGATTAGCAAAGGCCCATGCATAGTGCTCCGAGTGTGCATAAAGACTGCAAGCATGTAACTCCTCGCTCCATCGGCTCAAAACATACTTCGTCATACCAGTCCCACCAAAAACCTGATCCCAAAGATGACCCAACCATATAATCTGTGGCGCGGTGCAGGCATCTCCGCGTCCTTAAGATGACGAGAGCGATATCCTCAAAAGTAGAAGCAGTGGTGTAGCGAACTCAATTGCGACGAGGCGGAGTATTCTAAGCCCCATACTCAGGATGTAATCCAACAAGTGAATCTCGACCGAAACCAGGAACTGCTGAGAGTAAATATAGCCACATCGTGAACGCTCTATGTCCTTGTCAAAACTCCCGACATCTCCGCTATCACAGCTTCGGCGCCCTGAGCTCAGTCAAAGAAACAGGGAGTCGAGGAATCTATCGCAAATACATTATAACGGACTGCCAGTCATAGTAAAGCAAGCTGCTCAGCCCAATAAATACCTGCATCGAGGATCCCTGTTAGAGTCTCCAAACAACGAAGCAGTCTTCCTAAGAGACCTGAACGGAACTGGCACCTGCACGAGAGGCCGGATCTGTATCAGCTGCGCGAGGAAGAGCTTCGATGCACCTTCCCTCACACTGCGACAATTCTCAACGAGTCGCCTGAGCCAAACACTGGGAGGTGAACGGACCATGGGCGAAAAGTCATCAGAATGTTTGAATAAACTCACTCACGAAGTCCCATCCACCGCATGCGACTGAAAAAGGCTACCGGTACGAAATATTCCACTCGAAAACAAGGCAGTTAAGTGTTTGTTAATTTCAGAATCAAAAGAAATTGAATTCGATCTTACAAAATTGTAAGATCAAGTTTCATTGCCTTATAAAGGGCGAGACGATTTGGACATTGCGCATTATAAGATAGGGTATATCGACTTAATATATCCCTTGCCTCTATAAAAGCGCACAAGGCAGCGTCAAAAGCCCCCTTTCATTAAGCGATGGTGGTGACAAGCACAAACCCATCTTTAAAAGCATGTCGATTCCATCAACCAAGGAGAATCAAGGCTTTCCCGAATCGCCTCACCCAAGGAGCCAGCCAAAATAGCGGTAAAAGACGTCCTAAATTGCCCAAATTCTCAGAAAGAGAGAGGTTAAATTATGCCAAAATTGTCCATAAAGCGTCGAATCCTCAACCAAGGAGACACAAAGGCCTTTCCGCGTTGCCTCACAAAGGGAGAACAACGGGCGGGTAAAATGGACTAATTTGCAAAATAATCCAGAAAAAAGATGACTAATTTGTAAATTTTCGAAAAAAAGTCAAAAAATTGCTCACCAGCATATGAGGGAGGCCGCGCACAACCATGCAAGCAGGGAAAACGACTTCTCGATACTCGCGACATAATGGCCCTACCGCGAAAAAGAATTCAAGAGGTAGATCTAGAAATGAAAAATCACTTTTAGCCCTAAAAAGGCGAGCTTGAGCATCAATCACTCCCTCAACCCTTTATATGCCGATCCGCTATTCATACACTAGGATCAAACCATGAAATAGAGTCAAGATTGATGGCAGATATACCTCGAGGGGAGCTCGAGGGATCCGACCAAAATTAGATACTTTGGAAGTGACTCGAACACCACGACTCAGAGTGGGCTCGAAGGAAAGTCTAAATATGGAAATTATCGAGGCGATATTCTCACGTCAAGGATCAAACGGAAGAGAATTAAGACGAAAGAATCAAGTTTTGATGGAGACGGAGGCCCTTCGAGGGGAAGAGAAAAATTCAAAAAGAGGCAAAAGGGGGGGCCGGCCCTAGGTGAAGAAAAAGAAAAGAAAAAAACCCCCTTTATAAATGTGGACGGTGTTGAACCAAACCGGCAACCGAACCGCGTACCTGACCCAGTTTTCGAACCAAAACAAATTGAAGCCGAAACCGAGCAGTCGAAAACGACTTCAAACTCGAGGCGACGGTTCAGATCCATCATTCATCTTCACCCTCCCCTCACCCATTTTGTTCGGCAGGAGTCGGAAGATTTTTGGCCGATCTTTACTGCCCTTTTTTGGCTCATTTTAAGCGCCGCTTCAGCTCATTCACGGCGCACAAAACACTCCCGAAAGTTATACGGTATAACTGCTTCTTATTACTCCAAATAAGGTATATGGAGTATAAACCTATTCCATATTTTTGTTGCAGAAGTCCTGGGGAATATTGTGTTTTATTTTATAAATATCTTAAGATAACTCAACCACACTACGCCGAGACAACGCGGTTGGTGCATCAAGACTCGACGCCACAATCAATAGTCAGCTAAAAGGAATCGACTGTCAAGTTCAAACAAAAATGCCGACAAACGGTCAGACAATTAAATGCAGCCCGGAAACTCTTACAGACTTCGACAAAGCACGAAATTAGCCTGGAGAATTGACAGAAGATCAAGAACGGAAGTCTTCCAAGATCCCTTTACACGAACTGAATGGTCTGCGGACAAGCATTGATCCAAGTATTCCAGACTCATCTAGTAAAAAGAACGAGACTGAAATACTTTGGAGGCCGATTTAGGCATATTAAAATGTGCTTATAGCGTCCCCTAGGCATATAGCGCACAAACCCGAGCAACGACGGCGACGGGATTCGACGAATCGCACGGATAGCCGCGGAATCGAGTCCACCCGCTGAGAATCAAGCTAATGAGTTGAGGACATCAACGAGCATCAACCGTAGAGCGGACTCGACGGAATCCACGATCGTAATCAAGATCACTTCGGACCGGAACTCAGAAGCGGATTACTGCCCAAATCAGGAATCCAACTTAGCCAAATCCAGGAATCAATTACTGCCAAATCAGACCATCAAATCAGAGTCTCAGCTAGTGTCACCGAAACACGACCAAACGACGACGAACGGAAAGACTCGAAAAAAGTCGGAAAAACACGCCGCGGGCTTCGGCCCCAAAGCCAGCCCACCCAAGTGGCTCGGCCTTAGCCGAGCCACCTTGAGGTGCTCGGTGGCGAGCCACCTGCAGGGTGGCCCCTCGGGCCAAGGCGACGCACCCTGAGGTGCGCTCGCGCTGGCCGAGCACCCTCGGCCTGGGCCATCGGCAACCGCCGCAGCCACCCGGGGTGGCTCGGTGGCTAGGCACAGTGTCGGCCACCGAGGTGCGCGACAGCTGCCGAGTGGCCGACAGTGGCCAGAGGTGCCGACAATTTCCGTTTTACAGCCACATGTCCTGAGCATGCCTATAAATAGGCCTAGAGATGTAGCATTTTCGAGGTCGAACTTTCAAGAGGCCGAACTCTGCCGCGCATTGAAAAGAGTGAACTCCGGAGTTTGGAAGAACCAGAAGACTTGCGCATTCCAGACTCTGATCGCTCGACGACCATCCACGTCAGAAAAGGCAAGGATCTTCGAGAGGAAGAAAGAACAGATCTGAGATTACACGAGGCTACACTCCAGATCTAAGCTTGGTCTTAGATCTCAAATCGGAGCCGATTAGTTCCTTGGTGAGATATAATCCTCCGCTATTATTCCCTTCGTGGAAATACCCGCATACTCGTGTAGATCGACCGGATCTAGACTCGCGGCGGTGGTCACGTATTACCCCGCGCAAGGCAAAGAACCCACCAAAGCGAGCGACCGCAAAACAGGAGCTCGTGATTTGTACAGAGGAGAGTTGTCATTTTTCTTTATTCTTTGATTTTAGTTTGAAACCGCGAATCTATAAAAGCACCGATCTTTTGTACTCAAAAAGTTGTAACTCAAGATGACAATTATCTCATTAATGAAGAAAGCTACAGTTTTCCACGCGAACAGCAATCGGTAGGAAAAACAAAATTAGAAGAAGATGAGGAAGAGGAGAAGTTAGATCGGATGAGAATTTCAAGCGGCAATATATGGTCTCCTACTTTACAGCTGTCAACACATCTAAACCGTTGGAGCCCATCTCATCCCACGGCTAAAACCTAGCCTCGGAATTTGAAATGCTGCTGAATGACATTTCACCTCATTTTCTTGAGGAAACTGTGATCTGATAAGAGAACAACCTAGGCAGCCTTAGTGATGTCTGATGATGTCAAGCGTCCATGTGTCCAAAAGGGGTGCCACTTCACTGTCAGAGTCAATTCTACCCAGTCTCTGTTCATTTATTTTTCCCTTGCATCCGGCCACAGCTGCGTCCAAGCGAAAGGGGCTGACTGTTATGGGGTGTTCCCTGTTACTTACAAATATGCTATCCCGAGAATAGACCCAGTCGAGCTGGCGTCACTCCCCAAAGACAACTCGAAAGGCAGACTCAGTCGGGCAAAAGATTGCTGCTCAGCAATCGGCCGACACTTACCCCGAAGGCGACTCAGAACATTACTTCCCAGCATTATTTTACCATTTATGGTCATCATTACGACTCCACGTCACCCGCAGACAAGCCTCAACGGCTGCTGATTCCTTTAGATACTATAATTGGCCTTAGTGCAAATTCCCCACTATTAGATATAGGTGCCCTGCAGGAAATTATTGTATATTGTAACAGGACCTATATGTATATAACATCCTTATTCAAAATGATAGTATGCTATTTTTGGTCAGATTTATCTCATGTTCTAAAAATACAGATAATGTCCTTAGAATAAATACTAGACTATCAGACATTTCAGATAGTGATCGTAATGAAGAGATCTGATTAGTCGGTAACGTATATTCTAAAATGTTCCTAGTTGATGAAGTGTTGAGATATGACATCATCACTTTGGTTTAGACTAGTGTATGCTTTATTTCTCCTTTTGAAGGAGATGATCAATCTCTTAGATCATTGATGTGAGACATCAAGATACAGTATACATGTGACTCATTAGCGAATGAGTTGACTGAACGACTCGCCGAGAACATCTAGTTGGTAGTATACTTAACTGTCAAATAGAAGTTCTCAAGTAATATAGTACATAGTAGTCTCTTGACCTGAGGAATGAGTGCAATATCTTATATGTCAGTAAAGATGTATTTAGACTTTTACCTAACCACAGTTCTTATTGAATTGTGCATAACGGTTCTTGTTGGGTACATCCCGAGACATAAGTAGATATTGAGATGCCAAGAAGGGATTCGTCTCTCCCAGTATAGGGGTTGATGTCATAAGATTATTTGATATAATTATAGCCTGGAAATCCTTGGCCAAGGTGAATAAGATAAACTGAGTGTCAGTTTGATCTTATAGGTTATGAGTTTAATATCAATAAAGACGAATCAAGCTATTAGGGTTTGACAGTTTGTCATACCCTAGGCTTAATAGTTTGACATGGTTTGACGAAGAGACCGGACTGTACGGTATTATCATTGAGTGGTCCTAATAAAATTAGATAAGCATCTTGCAGACCTTTATCACAACTTATACCCGGGTAGTCTTCATGTATAGCTAGCACCTCTGTTGTACTTATGGATATGATCCACTACCGAGTTTTTTAAGTTGGGCCCTAGAGTCACACCAAGCGCGTACTTGAATCCTATGAAACACAATTTATGGAGTGATGTGTATGATTGATACGCATAGCGCGTACTTGAATCCTATGAAACACAATTTATGGAGTGATGTGTATGATTGATACGCATATATGATTTTTTCCAGATACACATAAACGATTATATATATAGGTAAAATCGGAATGCTCTGTGCTTAGGAAATGAATTCCAGTATTTTTCCCATAAAGTTAACTTTTTGGTCAACAATTGACTTTTTGGTCAACAGTTAACTTTTGGTCAACTCTTGATTTATTTGGTCATATAGTGACTAATTAGTTAAAGATTGGAATAATACTATATACCGTATTTATGAAATACTATATTAGTAATATTGATTTGGTATTTTTATTTATAAAATACACATACCATGTATAATGAGTCATGAGATGAGTCATTTGGTGGTATGGTTTGAGCACATGGTTTATTAGCACATGGTTTTAAAATGTAATGATTCATAAGATGATTCATTGCATGACTCACTAGATTAATCATTGATATTTGATGATTCATTACATGACTCATAGGATGAGTCATTCATGTCATGAACATATTTTACTCTATAAATATGAGCTCTCTCTTCATGAAAGGCTAATAAAAATTAAATTGCCATAAGAGAAAGAAAGAGAGCTATACCTCTTACTTAACTTTAGCAATCTTTGAGTAAGAGGAAGTAGTAGGATTTTAAGAACCCCGGGGTGGATATCTTGCCTCGCGTCTTAAGTAGCATCCAATAGCTTTCAGGTTCACTTGAAGAGTTGGAGATCCATTACGAGAAGCTTTCTGCATCAAAGAGAGCAAGCTAAAGGTTGTTCGATTCACTATCGAATCACGCTACAAAAGTATGACTTTCAAACCTTGTATGCTCACTTAATAATAAGGATCATGTTAGATTTAATTAGACGATCCATATGAATATTTCATGCTCTCTACATGCTTAGTATTTTTTGTACATATATGTCTTCCGCTGTGTATTATGCATATAGACATAGCACGATTTCCTTCATTGTATCAGAGCCATGGTTCTATCTAATTGAATCTTAACATGTACATCTAACTCATGGAGGACCTTGTTCTTGCTTCTAATTTCTAGTTTAGATGAAACTAGTTAATTAATTCAAGTTATTTTGTAAAATAATTAATTACAACTAGTGTAGTTGTATGTTAGAAACTTGTTAGTCATATTTGAGTTTGGATAATCCTTATGCTATCTAGTTTCCAATATGTTACATAACTAGATAGATGCATATTTCTTAATATTGATTAAGTTATATGATTTATCATCTTGCGTGGATGTTATGTTTATAGATGGTAGTGGACAACTATTCTCTTGCATGTTTTGTATTGATGTAATAAAGTTAGAAATGTAATAATTATTTACGACCTCTTCCCTCCCCGAGCATGGGCTACGCCTACGGGTTTAGGCACTTGCTCACCGATCATGGGCTACGCCTACGGGTATAGGCCCTTGTTCGGGTGTGGGGGGTATGGTTGCTTACTTTAGTTATTTCATTTATAGCTTTTGCTTTACATTTAATGCAATATTATTACCCATCCTACTTGATGGTTTTTCCATTATAAATAGGGCTTGCACGTCCTATGTTTATATGATTGTAATAATACAGAGTTTGCAAGGGAGCAAGCACCGCAAGGAGTTGCTTATGACTTGCTAAAATGTAATTAGTGTAGTTGTATTTTATTTTCTTAGTTGTCCACTACCATTCTATATAAGTTTTACATTACATATGTTGATATGTTGGTTGTGCCCCAAATTGTAGATGTTAATACAATTGGGTGCTATTTTTTTTTTTGCAAAGTTTATATCTCTATCTCTGTCAAGGAAAGTAATTATGAGATATAGCTCATGGGGTGATGCCCAACTTAAGATTAGGGGTGATGCCCAATCTTTCGCGCTATAGTCTTAAAGAGAAGTGGTTACTTAATTAAGGTCCGATAAATATTCCCGGTGAATAGCTCGGAACCCTCCCACCAATCTTGCGCTTTCCTGGCTAGTTTAATTGTTGCAAGTATAAATATAGAGCATCTTTAAACTATATCAAGTTCGATTACGGTAAAAGATTTGAGAAATCGTCCGTAGCCCTCCATCATTTTAGTTAAATACTATTAAGCTTATAAATACTATGTTTGTTGGCATACGTCAAGACATAACTATTCTATGACTAAATAGTATTCATCTGTATATAAGATATAAGGATAGCTTAAGTTGGTTATGCAACTTTGTTGGCATACGTCAAGAGTTTGCATAAGTTAAATTTAAGCCAGTCAAGAAATGATGGGTACAAACTTGACTAGCATTTTATGATTTGTTGGCATATGTCAAGGTCATAAAAGACTAGGAGTAAAATCATATCAAGAATTATAAGAGTGTAAAAGACAAAAGTTGTCTACCAATTATTGAATGTGTTAATTTGTTGACATACGCCAAGGTTGATGCATTCAATGATAATTGGATCTTGATCCCACTTGAAAACAATGAGTTATTTTCCGATCACCTCTTATAAGGTTTTGAGGGACTCGAAAAATAGTGGGAGGCATAACTTAGATAAAAATAAACCAAATCTATTTTATGTATTGAACATCTGCTAAAATACCTTTTCTCTCTCTTTCAGGCCATTATGTCTGGTTTAAAACTCATATTGGAACAGAACAAGTTAACTGGTCCTAATTACAAAGACTGGTTGAGGAATGTTAAAATTACCCTAACTTATGACAAAGTAGCATATGTCCTCACTGCGCCCGAACCTATTCTAGGCCGAGAACCCACTATAGCGGAAACTGAAATTCGCAATACATGGGATGAAGATTGTTCACTTGCTCAATGCCTCACCATTGCCTCTATGGATTTGGTCCATCAGAGGCAACATGAGAATATGGATATCAGATCCATATTTCGTAATACAGAAAAACTGTATGACGAGCAATCGCGACAAATGAAGTACGCGACGTCTAGGAATCTGTTCCAGACGAAAATGGCTGTGGGATCTTCTGTTGGAGATCATGTCCTCAAAATGATCGCCTATGTCAATGAGCTTGAACTTTTGAACGTAGGCCTAGATGCAGATAGATATACAGATATCATTCTGCAGTCCTTGACACCAGCATACTCCCGATTCATATCACAGTTTTTGATGATGGATCTGGAGCCCACTCTTCCTGCCTTGCTTAATTTGTTAAGACAGGAAGAAAGTTATTTGAAAAAGGGACAAACACCAGCCTTGGCTATAGGGCAATCTTCTTCCTCTTCTGGCAAATTGGTTGCTAAGAAAAAAAGAATGAAGAAAACTACTAAACCAAGGAAATATGTTAAGAAGGCTGTCAAGAAGGATAAAGGAAAGGCAAAAATGATGACAGCAGAATGTTGTCATTGTCATAAGTCAGGACATTGGAAAAGGAACTGCCCAGAATACCTAGCCTCACTCACCAAGAATAAGCAAGTTGTTGCTTCATCTACAGGTGTGTTTGTTACTCAGAATTGTTTTTCTATAAATCATACATCCTGGGTATTAGATACCGGATCAGGATCTCACATCTGTAATTTGTTACAGGGACTTAAAAGTTATAGAAAACTTGGAGCTGGAGAGATGACTATGCAAGTTGGTAATGGTGCAATAGTTGCAGCACTTGCAGTAGGGGATTTTCATCTAGCTTTACCAAATGGAAACGTTTTGATTTTAAATAGCTGCTATTTTGTACCAACTATGATGTGTAATATAATATCCATATCTTTATTAGATAAAGATGGACATGTATTTAAGTTGGAGAACAATGTTATGAATATCATATTTAATCAAAAGTTGATTGCTTATGGAACATTGTGCAATGGCATCTATATTCTTAATCAAAACACTATTCTGAACACTCATCACACTAATAAAAGAAAGCACTCAGTTATGAATGACGCTTTCTTATGGCATTGTAGACTTGGTCACATTAATAAAGAAAGATTTGGCGAGCTTCATAAGCATGGATATTTAGATCCATTTGACTTTGAGTCTTATAAGACTTGCAAGTCTTGTCTTAAAGGTAAAATGACCAAGACTCTCTTTACAGGAACTGGAGTAAGAGTTACAGAACTCTTAGGACTGATACATAGTGATGTATGTGGTCCTATGTCTACAATGGCCAGAGGTGGCTACTCCTACTTTATTACTTTTACTGATGATTTTTCAAGGTTTGGACACGTGTTTTTGATGAAACACAAATCTGAAGTACTTGAGAAATTTATCGAGTACAAAAACGAAGTAGAGAACCAAACGGGCAAGAAAGTTAAAATTCTTCGATTGGATTGAGGAGGTGAATACTTGAGCTTGGAATTCATAGGTATTTTAAAAGAGAATGGGATTCTCTCTCAGGTTACTCCACCCTTTACACCACAGCTTAATGGCGTGTCAGAAAGAAAGAATCGTACCCTATTAGATATGGTACATTCCATGACGAGTAACACTGAGTTACCTTTTTCATTCTGGGGGTATACATTAGAAACAGCAACACACTTACTGAATAGGGTTCCAACTAAAGCAGTGCCTAAACCTCCATATGAGATATGGAGTGGGAAGAAACCACATCTTAATTATATTAAGATTTGGGGATGTCATGCTTATGTAAAGAAGCAAGATCCCAAAAAGTTAGAGGCACGCTCAGTATTATGCAAATTTGTAGGATATCCAAGGAATTCCATTGGATATCAATTCTACCACATCGATGAACAAAAGATAATTGTTTCTCGGCATGCCACCTTCTTAGAGAAGGAATTTCTTGAAAAAGAAATTAGTGGGAGCATGGTAGAACTGGAAGAAATTTCAGAGATACAAAATATTACTGATAAATTAGTGGAACCAGCAAATTCAGTTATACCAGAAGAACCTCAACCACTCCACAGATATCCAAGGCGATCTCATGCACCTAAGACACAATATAATTTTTTAGTTGAAGGTGGCATGTTAGATCACGTCATAGATGATGACGAACCTTTAAGTTATCAGCAAGCCTCTGAGAGTAGGGACTCTGTTGCTTGGCATGATGCAATGAAATCTGAAATAGACTCTATGTACACCAACAAAGTATGGATATTAGACAATGCTCCTAAAGGGGTGATACCCATAGGTTGCAAATGGTTGTTTAAGAAAAAGTTGGGTGTAGATGGAAAAGTAGAGACTTTTAAAGGTAGACTGGTAGCTAAAGGTTTTCGTCAAAGATCTGGTTTGGACTATGATGAAACTTTTTCTCCAGTGGCTATGCTTAAGTCTATTCGGATCCTACTTGCTATAGCTGCTCACTATGACTATGAGATCTGGCAAATAGACGTCAAAACTACATTTCTAAATGGTGATTTAGAAGAGTACATATATATGACGCAACCAGAGGGTTTTGTAGTCTGTGGGAGCAGTGGAAAAGCATGTAGATTGCTTAAATCCATTTATGGACTGAAGCAAGCATCGCGGAGATGGAACATCTGTTTTGATGATGCTATCAAAGAGTTTGGTTTCATCAAAAATCCAGATGAACCATGTGTATATAAAAGGATAATTGGGAGTATCTATCAAAGAGTTTGGTTTCATCAAAAATCCAGATGAACCATGTGTATATAAAAGGATAATTGGGAGTATTATATCGTTTCTTATTTTATATGTAGAGGATATACTCTTAATCGGCAATGACATACCGTCATTACAAGCGGTTAAAATTTGGCTATCAAAAAGATTCTCCATGAAAGATTTAGGTGAAGCATCCTGTGTACTGGGTATTCAGATCTATAGAGATAGATCTAAAAGGATGTTAGGATTATCGCAATCTAGATACATTGGCAAAGTGCTAAAATAGTTTAGCATGGAAAATTCCAAGAAAGGTTTTGTACCTGCATCTCCTAGAATCTCCCTCTCTAAAAAGATGTCTCCCCAGACTGATGAAGAGAGGAAACGCATGAGTCTAATTCCTTATGCCTCGGCAGTAGGATCGATCATGTATGCCATGTTATGTACTAGACCAGATTTTGCTTATTCACTCATTTTGGTAAGTAGATACCAATCTAATCATGGAGAAGAGCACTGGAAAGCGGTTAAGAATATACTTAAGTACCTTAAAAGGACTAAGGAATTATTTTTTAATATACGGTAAAAGTGACCTCCGAATGGAGGCTTTTTTCGACTCAAGCTTTCAGAGCAATATCGATGATAGTAAGTCTGTATCAGGATATGTTTTCACCCTCATTAGAGGGGCTGTCAGCTAGAAAAGTTCCAAGCAGGATACAGTAGCAGACTCGACTATGGAAGATGAATACATTGCAACCAATGATGCAGCTAAAGTAGCTGTCTGGATAAGGAAGTTCCTTTTAGAGCTGGAAGTTGTTCCCACCATTAAAGATCCAGTACCTTTATACTGTGATAATAATGCTGCAATAGCTCTGACAAAGGAACCCTGATCTCACCATAAGTCTAGACACATTCTGAGGAAGTATCACTTGATCAGGGAGATAGTTGATCGCCGGGAGATCAAGATTGAAAGAGTAGACACAAAAGATAATATAGCAGATCCATTCACAAAGGCAATTACTCGTTCACAATTTGAGAAACTTGTTGAGCTATTGGGTATTAGATACTATAATAATTAGCCTTAGTGCAAGTGGAAGTTTGTTAGATATATGTGCCCTGCAGGTAATTATTGTATATTATAACATGACCTATATGTATATAACATCCTTATTCAAAATGATAGTATGCTATTTTTGGTCAGATTTATCTGACTATTTTTGGTCAGATTTATCTGATGTTCTAAAAATACAGATATTGTCCTTAGAATAAATACTAGACTATCAGACATTTCGGATAGTGATTGTAATGAAGAGATCTGATTAGTCGGTAACGTATATTCTAAAATGTTCCTAGTTGATGAAGTGTTGAGATAGGACATCATCACTTTGGTTTAGACTAGTGTATGCTTTATTTCTCCTTTTGAAGGAGATGATCAATCTCTTAGATCATTGATGTGAGACATCAAGATATAGTATACAGGTGACTCATTAGCGAATGAGTTGACTGAACAACTCGCCGAGAACATCTAGTTGGTAATATACTTAACTGTCAAATAGAAGTTCTCAAGTGATATAATACATAGTAGTCTCTTGACCTGAGGCATGAGTGCAATATCTTATATGTCAGTAAAGATGTATTTAGACTTTTACCTAACCACAGTTCTTATTGAATTGTGCATAACGGTTCTTGTTGGGTACATCCTGAGACATAAGTAGATATTAAGATGCCAAGAAGGGATTCGTCTCTCCCAGTATAGGGGTTGATGTCATAAGATTATTTGATATAACTATAGCCTGGAAATCCTTGGCCAAGGTGAATAAGATAAACTGATTGTTAGTTTGATCTTATAGGTTATGAGTTTAATATAAATAAACACTAATCAAGCTATTAGGGTTTGACAGTTTGCCATACCCTAGGCTCAATAGTTTGACATGGTTTGACAAAGAGACCGAACTGTACGGTATTATCATTGAGTGGTCCTGATAAAATTGGATAAGCATCTTGCAGACCTTTATCACAACTTATACCCGGGTGGTCTTCATGTGTAGCTAGCACCTCTGTTGTACTTATGGATATGATCCACTACTGAGTTTTTTAAGTTGGGCCCTAGAGTCACACCAAGCGCGTACTTGAATCCTATGAAACACAATTTATGGAGTGATGCGTATGATTGATACGCATATATGATTTTTTTCGGATACACATAAACAGTTATGTATATCGGTAAAATCAGAATGCTCTGTGCTTAGGAAATGAATTCCAATATTTTCCCCATAAAGTTAACTTTTTGGTCAACAATTAACTTTTTGGTCAACGGTTGACTTTTGGTCAACTCTTG
Source organism: Asparagus officinalis (assembly GCF_001876935.1). Taxonomy (NCBI): domain Eukaryota; kingdom Viridiplantae; phylum Streptophyta; class Magnoliopsida; order Asparagales; family Asparagaceae; genus Asparagus; species Asparagus officinalis. The sequence goes on along the minus strand of NC_033795.1, from coordinate 75,549,132 downwards.
ATTTATTTGGTCATATAGTGACTAATTAGTTAAAGATTGGAATAATACTATATACCGTATTTATGAAATACTGTATTAGTGATAATAATTTGGTATTCTCATTTATGAAATACACATACCATGTATAATGAGTCATGAGATGAGTCACTTAGTGGTATGGTTTGAGCACATGGTTTATTAGCACATGGTTTTGAAATGTAATGATTCATAAGATGATTCATTGCATGACTCACTTGATTCATAGGATGAGTCATTCATGTCATGAACACATTTTACTCTATAAATATGAGCTCTCTCTCTTCATGAAAGGCTAATGAAAATTAAATTTCCATAAGAGAAAGAAAGAGAGCTATACCTCTTACTAAACTTTAGCAATATTTGAGTAAGAGGAAGTAGTAGGATTTTAAGAACTCCGGGGTGGATATCTTACCTCACGTCTCAAGCAGCATCCAATAGCTTTCGGGTTCACTTGAAGAGTTGGAGATCCATTACGAGAAGCTTTCTGCATCAAAGAGAGCAAGCTAAAGGTTGTTCGATTCACTATCGAATCACGCTACAAAAGTATGACTTTTAAACCTTGTATGCTCAGTTAATAATAAAGATCATGTTAGATTTAATTAGACGATCCATATGAATATTTCATGCTCTCTACATGCTTAGTATTTTTTGTACATACATGTCTTCTGCTGTGTATTATGCATGTAGACATAGCACGATTTCCTTCACCCACGCCACAGAAGTGACTCAACATCACCCGCTGACAAGCCTCAACGGCTGCTGATTCCCCATGTCGCTGAAGTGACCCGCCACCACTCATCAATCGATACGAATAGGGCAGAGGATGACTCAGCCTCTAGCTCACCTCTCGCCATCATCATGAGCCACCTCCTCACTATATACCTGTTTTGCCCTTGGTATCCTCTATAAACACAGACGCTATTCATCCTGAAAAGGGGTTCGATCTCTCCCTCACTACCTAAAAAATTCTCTAGTCACATATTAGAAGGAGATACTATTCCTTTATTACTAGACGTAAGTCCACCAACTGACTTGATCGTTGGAGGTACCACGGGGGAAACAAGCCCCGTACTCCCGTGATTCTTGTGTGTGTAGGTGATTCGCCCTCCCGAGCTCTAGGAACCAGGCATAAAGTCGAAGAAGGAAAGCGACCCTCCATCCCTCTCGACGATCTAATCTCTCGATGATCCAGCAACTCTGTAACCCCCATCGACTATTTGTTCACGAGCATCTACAGTTATAGTATTACAACCGTTAATTACAACAGTATAAATAAGACAAGAAATTGTACAATTAAACAAGAATAATTAATAAAAAATATAATTTCTTATATTTAAAATCAAGTAATTATGGAATAATTATCTATATAATAAAACGTACCAGTTATACTAATACGACAGATAATATGCAACAATAGAAATAATACAACAAATAGTACAATTAAACAAGAATAATTAATAAAAAATATGATTACTTTTATTTAAAATCAAATAATTATGGGATAATTATCTATACAATAAAATGTACCAGTTGTGCTAATACAACTGTTGTTACACAATAATAGAAATAATATAACAAATTACATAATAATACGGAATTAATAATACAACATAATACACGAAATAATACGTAATAGTAATAATAATACAACATATTATTTAAACTAATACGTAATAGTACCTATAACACAACAGATTAATTCCAGAAATTTTCATTGCACTAAGTTAATTCATAAATATCAAAATCATTTAAATAAATATAAAACTTGGACTTTTTAAACGTAGAAAATTCTAGAAAATTGAGAAAAATATAAATACTCTTTTAAAAATAATAATTAAATATTTTAAAATACTGAAAAATTATTTTAACTAGTACCGAAAGTTTACGGTCATTACATGATTCAAATCCCTCAATGAAGTGGTGTGACGTGACGGTACCACTTCTCTATGGGTAGATCCGCCCCTGCCCTTGAACCTTACCAACTAAAAAATATGGAAAAATACTAAGCGTACTATCAGAATTGTACTCCTCTTGTACTACTAGACATAAATATGTGGAGTCCATACGAACTCATAATTTCTCTTTATAATTTAGAAAAGATGCCCTACTATTTTGCTCTTGTAGTACAAGAACATTACAACTCTAGAGTAGAGTTACCGCTAGAATTCTTAGGAGAAACGCTCATGTCAACTGCTTAGATGAAATTACTTTCTAATACGTTCTAAATGAATTTAAATGAGATCAACTAGGGAAGAAAGTAATGAGAACTAAATTGGATGTATGCAAGACACAATTTGAAATGATTCCTCTTGCAAATAAATTACCTCTCAAATAGCAATTTTCTCCAAGCAAAAAAAGCCATGATGAAACAGTGAGACAATTATATTGAAATTTCCAACAAGAATCAATCCAACAAACTGAATAAGGCCAAAGGTTTAACAATAAAAGTAAGAACTACAACTTTCCAATACTGATACGTGACAATCTAACAGTCTTTCTACAAAACCATTAAAGTGTAGCAGCCTAGTGGAAAAGTTTACAAGATCAAAGGTCTATAAAGGTAGTCACCATAAAATGGCGAGGTGACCGAACCAGAGGATGATGACGATGACTATGGAGAAGGTGAAGAAGGAAAAAAGTTGTCGCCTACGCTCGATAGCGATATCAATATCCCCGAGCACCTCGACACTCAAGTGGTAGCTGGTGATGATGAAGGCAATGAATACTCTGTCGCTGCCTCTTCCTCCTCAGAGATCTTCGATCTCACTGCCACCTTTAGTTTTCTCGGCCATGGAACCTTAATCAACACGGTATCCCCCATGTGCAACCCACATATTTTTAAAAAAAATCTCCCGTAACTCTTAGTATTAATATTAGAAAACCCCCAAAACTTTCAACATAATTTTAAGAAAACCTCCTTAAACTTTGATAAAGTTTATGAGGACCCCCATGGTGCCGCTGGGGAGTATGGGGTTTTTGGGGTAAGCGCCGATAGTGAGAGGAGCTGAGTGTTAATTATAAAGTTCAGAGAGGTCTCCAAAGAGGCCAAACTTTAGGGGGTTAGGAATTTACACTAATTTAATCTTAGTTAGTTGCATATCAGTCCCTTAAATCATCCGTAATTGCAAATTCAAATCTCAATAATTGTTCATTAGTCCCTCAATTTTGCAGTTTTATTGCAATTTGGTCCCTTTGTTAGAAATATTGTTAGTTTCCTAACTCTACTTGGGTTTAACCTTTAACCTAACATCTGGAATTACCTAACTGCCCCCGGATGTATGTTTCCCTAACTCTGGTTGGGTTAACTCTTAAATGCTACTGTTGGAAGAACTCTGGGTTGGATTCAGGGATAGTTTTTACCGTTAGAGAAAGAGTTGTTAGGTTTGGGTTTTAGATTGAGCATGCTATGGGTATAGACTCGCTAAGTAATGAGTTGGTGAAGTTTTAAAAAAGAGTGTTAGTTATAGACGAGGGTAAAATGGCTAGACCATCATTTTCGTCTAAGTTGATGGAATTTCAACAAAACTAATGTTGCTAAATCAAACTGCATATTTGAGGAATAATAGGCAAAGATTTGAAGGACTAACCCGTAATTATGTATGATGTAAGGAACTAAAATTACCCTCTTAAACTGTGAGGGTTGTTGCACCCTTCATGAACTTTGTTTATCTCATATAACCACAACTAAAGTTTCATTGAGAGGAGGAAAAATTCAAAATTAGGAGAAAGATATATCGCTTGTAAATGACAGAGGGCAAAGTTTAAAAATTTTCCTCCCAAGAAAACTTTAGTTAATTCAAATCATATGTAGTGCAACCGGTGATAAAACTTCAAAATCTCAAGGGGATTTTGTAAGAGCAAAGTTGAGAGGGGTTACGTGAGATAAACAATGTTCAGGGGGTTTTGTGAAATACCCGCCAAAGTTCAGGGGGTCAAGTGAAATTAAAGATCACCAAAACCATACTACGGGTCGGGTCCTAAAATATCCAACCCGAACAACCGACCCAAATAATCATATTTCCTCCCCTCCCTCTTTCTCCAACTCTCGCCTGTCTTTCTCCCCAAGCAGCAACCAGCAACTAAAACCTAGGGCACAAGCCCTAGCTTTATTAAAAAAAAAAACCCCTAAAATCCCCAACACTCCCCAAAAAATTCTCCATGGCTGCAGCGGCCCCAAATCCGGCGA
>NC_033795.1:75525216-75544917 GCF_001876935.1 Asparagus officinalis | reverse complement strand
CCTCATCATCTCCGTCGCCACCGAGAATTTCCCCGAGAGCGTGCCTCGGGTCGTTCCACCCACCCGCCTACCCACGGACTACTACCCAGATCGCGTCCCCCTCACCATCATCGATACCTCCTCCAAGTATTCTACTCTCTCTCTCTCTACACTTTCTCTCTCTTAGAGATCTCTTATGTTATGATTTGATGTCTTTGCTAGCCCTGAGCACAAGAGCAAGACTTTCGCCGAGTGCCAGAACGCCGACGCCATCGTGCTGACCTACGCTTGTGATCGCCCGTCCACGCTGGATCGGCTGAGTACCTACTGGCTTCTGGAGCTGAGGAGGCTGGAGGTGAAACATTTTCTTGATTTTTTTATTTGCTAGGGTTTCGATGTTTGGTGTGATGATGGGGTTTGTTTTTTTTGTTGTTGTTGTCGTTGGGTAGATTAAAGTGCCGGTGATTGTGGTTGGATGCAAGTTGGATCTTAGGGATGAGCAGCAGATGAGCTTGGAGCAGGTTATGTCGCCAATTATGCAGCAGTTTCGGGAAATTGAGACTTGCATTGAATGTTCTTCCCTCAGGCAGATTCAGGTACTTTAAAAGTTCCAGCTTTTGACATTTTAGATTGCATTATGATTGGTTATTTAGGGATTATGTCAAAAGTTTGTCGCAAATAAGTCCCACATTGTTAATATCACATTATTATCGTTTTCCTATGTGTTTTCCCCCAAAGTTTGGATCTTGCTTGGGGTATTGTGAATTTTGACTGAGAGCGGAGACTGCTGCATTATAAGAAATCATGATAAGTTAAAGGGTTAGGAGGCTTCTCTGGAATTTGGTTTTGAAATTTTGGGCCGCTGAAATGGTATTTTTGGACCCATGTGATGAGTTGAGATGTTGCTTGGTTTTAACTGATATGAATTAGATTGGTGCTTACATAGAGACATATGAAACAAAGTCACATGAACATTTATGCAGACAGCTGGTAGAATCTTAAAAGAGAAGCACATGCATATGGATAGGATACTGTTAATGATTAAGAAATTCCCATGTGCCGCTGACTCGAGTGTCTTAGAAAGGGCTAATAGAAATCATGATGGAATGTCACAATACTAGTCCTCATGCCACAAAGATCAAAATTTACACCGTAAACTTGCAATACTACACCATCCAATTTTCTAGCATACACGAGCCAATCTTGATAAAACTTAGTGATCAACAGTTAGGGTGGAGTTCGATGGGTAAGAGTGTTATTGTCAAATGTAAACGTAGACATCAAAGGGTGTTATGAGACTTCTGTGCTTTCTGCTATATTTGTCTTTTCATGTGTCGTGTTTGTTCTATTTCTCGTTTGCTTGAACCTAACCAATGCCAATCTGCAGGTTCCAGAAGTGTTCTATTATGCACAGAAAGCAGTACTTCATCCAACCGCGCCACTGTTTGACCAAGAAACACAGTCATTGAAGCCTCGGTGTATAAGAGCTTTGAAAAGGATATTCATTCTCTGTGACACTAACAGGGATGGAGCACTAAGTGATTCTGAGTTGAGCTTTGAAAAGGATATTCATTCTCTGTGACACTAACAGGGATGGAGCACTAAGTGATTCTGAGTTGAATGACTTTCAGGTTTTATTATGCTCTCTGTGACACTAACAGGGATGGAGCACTAAGTGATTCTGAGTTGAATGACTTTCAGGTTTTATTATGCTCCCTGTCCCTTTTTCTTGACTATAGTCACGTGCAAGCTCACCTTTATTGTAACATCTTTTGTTGTTAAGCAACTGAAAAGGATTTGTTTTCAGGTTAAATGCTTCAGTGCTCCCCTCCAGCCTACTGAAATTGCTGGAGTCAAGAAGGTTGTGCAAGAGAAGATGCCTGACGGGGTTAATGAAAATGGTCTTACTTTGACTGGATTCCTTTTCCTTCATGCACTCTTCATTGAGAAAGGTCGTCTTGAAACAACATGGACAGTCTTGAGAAAATATGGATATGATAACGATATCAAACTTAGGGATGATCTCCTCCCGTCATCTTTCAAGCGTACTCCTGATCAGGTACTTGTTCTTGGATATGTAACTATTAACATGTATTTGATCATAATAATTCATTAACTGCTGATCGTAAGACATAACTAGTTGCTTGTACTACTTGAAATCTGACTGCTGATCGTAAGACACGGCTTAAAAATTCAGAAACTAATGATATATATACAAGTTGGAATTTCTTATGTCACATAAGATATTGTGATTTTGTACCCATAATAATCTTACACATGCATGTTGTACATAATTAAATTTAGTTCATAGCACAAAGTTGCCATTGTTGTATCCACAATGTATTATGTATCTTGAATTTTAAATATTTCCTGTATTTATCCTGTGTTATATCTAGAAGGCCATTAACACTGAAATGATGCTAATCAGAACATCAAGTAAAATTGGCACTGCTGGTTATATAAAATTTAGGTTCTAACTAGCTTACTTCTTTCACTGGTTGCTAAAGATGACATTGTCAACTGGCCGATGCTTAAAATAGTATTTGCTGGGAAAATTTTCGGAAACATGGAGTTGACATCTTATTTTTTTATCTTACAATGATCTCCTTCGTATAAGTAGCAGAATCTTCTAGGTACCTTTGTTTCCTTATGTTTCATTGTTTTCTATTTTCCCCCCTTATACTATGCAGTATAAAAGTGTTACAATGTTAATTCTCAGATTATGAATGGTATAAGACATTATGTTCTTAGTAATTTAATATTACCTTCCTATTTCATATAAATTTTCACACATGCAATAGGTGGAATGTTGTCCTTGTGTCCTTATGTTTTAAAATTCTTCATCGTTACAACTGTAGACATGATTGTTATAACAGTGTTGTCCAACATTTTACCTTTTAATGTGTTACAATGTCAAAGATAGAGTAGTGGAGTTCTTGAGTTCTATAAACTATTTTCATGGAATTTTTACTTTAGCCAATCCTAATGTATTTTTGTACTTTACGCAGAGTGTCGAGTTGACAAATGAAACTGTGGAGTTCCTGAAAGAGATTTTCCATACATTCGACGTGGACAATGTATGCATTACTTTTTTATCTTGACTATTTATCCATCTGAAAGTTGTATACCTGTAAATAGTATATATCTTGCATTTTGACAGGACTTTACTAAAGCATAGTTTGGCAGTTTCCCAATGTAATCAGTATTATTACTTGCATATATCCTTACAAATAAAAAAGAATTTATTCGAGGCTACCTTTTGCTCAGTTATTGTTTTTCTGTTTCAACTCAATGTTAAACTTTAAATTAAAACTTGTGCTTATTTTATTAAGCTGCTTGATTATTACTTCTAAGGACAGGTAAGAAGGAATTTCTATCTTCCATAAGCAGAGATGTTTTTGTGGCTACTTACGGTTGAGAAGGAAGTCAAAATTTAAAAATAACAGAGAAAGATTAACTGCAGTAATCTTTGATTCTCTTTGATCTCACGTGGGGATATCTCCAAACTTTGAAGTTCTCTTAGAAATAATAAAACAGCTAAACAGCTATTCTGTGTGATTGCTTAGGATGCTTATCTCTCTGTGTCTGTCCTTTGTTAGTTGTATTCAGTGTTATCGAGGCGCAAGGCGCAATGCGGGGCACAAAGGCCCCTTACGCCCACTGTGCGCGAGGCGCACAACGATGCGCGTGCCTCATTGAATTGAGGCGCACAACTCAAACTAATATTTTCCAACATAAGACAAAGAAGCATATAAGCAACTAATATTTTCCAACATAAGACAAAGAAGCATATAAGCAACATGTTTATAAATTGTCACATAAAAAAACTAAGAAATATAATTTCACCTACTAAATCACGAAAGAGTCTTAATTAGCATGCATAAGATAGAGAAGTTCATAAGTTTCCACAAATCACAATGCAAGATAATCTCCAACATAAGTAAAAGTCTATGAAACAAAACAAGCAAGTAACAAATAAGAAATATGTATTTTCATTTAAAATATGATATATGTATTTTTAAGTAACAATTAAGTGATTAACAAACATGACTATTCATAATTTTCTAGTTAGCATTCTTAATTGCTATTTGCTAGTTAGCATGAAAAGATGGAGAATGGAGGTAACAATTACATATTTACATGTTCATAATGTTCTAGTTAGCATGCTAATTAGAGAAGAAAGTTACAATTAGCAAACAAGTATACTAAATTACTAATTACTGTTTTTTTATAGGTTAAACATGAAAAGATATGGATTAGCAACTAGCAAGAAAGAGTCTATTACATGATATAAATATGTAATATGTAAATATGTAATATGTAAATTATTTAAAAAAACAGAAGAAATAGTCTATTACATGATGCAGGTGTCAAGTGCACACGAGGCGCGCGCGCGCGCGCCTCATGTGCGTGCAGCGTCCCGCCTCTGGTGCGGGGCGTAATTGTCCCAGCCCGCAGCGCCCGGCACCCGGGGCGCGCGCCCGGGATAACAATGGTTGTATTCTTTTTTATCTTTTGCTATTCTAATGCTTGTACGTGTTTGTGTCGGTCACTAGGATTTGACTATGATATATAATTAATTTGGTTGAATATAGTTTTTTTCATTTCTGACCACATACTTCTTAAATTTGGTCGAATAATCTTTTCTTTGAAAGGTGACTTTGTGTTCTTCTATAGAAAATAAACATTTCATTGACTGCCACATATATGTAAAGTTCTGGCCTTGTCTTTTTACTGTACTGAATGTGCAAAATGGTGGAATTGTGTGAATCAACATGTCTTTTATTCCTTGCACAGTCTTTTTCCAAATTCAATTTCGTTGCTAGATGTATAATATCTTCCATCGTTGGAAACCTTTCAGGTGACAATTTTCACTAATTATTTACTTCCATAAATGAATTTAAAAAGTAGCTATTTTCACGAATTATTTACTTCCACTAATGAGTCCAAAAGATGTATAGTTGCTAGCTAAAATAGCTAAAGTACTCTACAAAATCCAACATTGCAATTATATTCATATATGTTATATAACATAAACAAATACACATCAAATCAAATTCATGACACATATTTGGTATTAAACTTAGGGTTGGGCTCAAATATAAGTTCCTAATTGTCTAGTGATTATATAAGTTAGGGTTGGGCTCAAATATTATAAAACTTAGGGGGAAGATTGTAATTTCAGGAATTAAAATGGAAATTTTATTTTGTTAGGGGTGAAAAAAAAAAAAAAAAAAAAAAAAAACTGTAACCTTCGTCGGGCCATGGCTATTGATGTTTCCATTGTTGTGGAATACTTCACAACTATTAGCACTGTTTTCTTCATGTTTTTAGTGTATGAGGATATGAGACATTATGTTGAACAATTGCGAGCTGGGTCGCGTTCCACCGCTACCCAGTTTGACAACTCTGGTGCCCCGATTTACAAATCAAATAAGTTAACATTTTGGGAAAGCTAAGAATTTTTTAGGAAAATAAGTAGAAAACACTAATTTGTTTGCAACTTTGTTATGTAATGGTTTGCAACATTTCTATTTATGCAATTTTTATTTGTTTAGATATTTTTTTATTATGTTGCTATATGTTAGGTTTCAGAATTGTGATACTATTTGTATTTGTTTAGCTATATGCAACCAAAGAATTTTTTTCTTCAAATTCCTACATTTAAATACTTAACTAAAACCTATCATGTTCCCTAGCATACATTATAAGCCTACATCTCTATTATCCCCAGGCAAAAGTTCAGTGGAGGCCCTGATGTATCGACCAGTAATCATTTGAGTCCTTAATGTTTGGAAGTCATCAGTAGAAGTCTCTAAAGTTACCTCTGTTATTAGCATAGATCCTTTTTACAAACTTCTGTTAAATTTTGCTGACGTGGCAATGCCGTGGTCCTGCCGCATCTTAAAAAAAAACCCAGTGGAAATCCATGTTCAATACAAACATGTAATTTCACTAACTTTTTTGTTGTATTAAACTTGTAATTTCACTAATTTTTTGCTGATAGTGGCGATGACGCAGCAATGACGTGGAAAGACTGTCATCGTCAGGTCACAATATTTAACAGAAGTTTGTATAAAGTATCAAGGTGATCACGGGGAAGCATTAAGGGACCCTCACTGATAACTTTCAAACATTAATGACTCAAATGATGTTTGGTCAATACATTAGAGGCCCCACAAAAGTTTTGCCTACCCGATTCCAAATAAGTGACATACCACACTGCTGTTCTCGTCTCACAATCTGGGACAAACAGGGTTCCATGCAACTGTGGTGTAAACATTATGGCCAATTTTACCTATAGCGATTGTTAATTCGATGTGGATATGATTGACTGACTGAAGTTATTAGATAATGATTGCAGTCACACATACTTGGCTGGATTTATTTGGTTCATATTCTTAGTAAAACAAAATTTATGCTCTTATGTCATAAAAATAATCTATTTATCTTAACTTCTGCCTCTTATTCGAATTTTCATCTAAATTTTGTGCATCTGGTCCTTTTTTTTGTGCATCACAGCCCCTGGTCTGATGCTCCTTATAAGGATGCTGCAGAAAAGAATGTATTAGGAGGATTATCTCTTGATGGATTTCTATCTGAAGTAAGTGATTATGCCGTTTTCTTCTTATTCGTGTGCTATATGATATTCTTGCATCATAAGTCTTTCTTTAGGATTTTATTAATCCCATGAAATTGAAATTGCAGTGGGCGCTCATGACACTTCTTGATCCAGTTAGTAGTTTGGCGAACCTGATATACATTGGATACCCTGGTGATCCGTCATCAGCATTTCACATAACCAGAAGAAGGCGGTTAGATCGTAAGAGACATCAGTCACTACGGAATGTCTTCCAGTGCTTTGTCTTTGGGCCTAGAAAGGCTGGGAAGTCTGCATTGTTGAATTCACTGCTCAGAAGGTTAAGTAATATAAATATTATTCTGAATCTTTGTGTAATTTGAGTAGATTAAATCTTAGTATTGTTCTGTCTTAACCTATTTTTGTCTTTCATGATCGGATATTTCTCAGATGCATGTTGTTTTATGTTGAACAGGGCATTTTCTGAAAAGTACACACCTACAACTAGTGAACGGTTTACGGCAAATGTGGTTGATCTCCCTGGAGTAAGTTAACCTTCATGTTGTCTCCATTTTCTTTATCTGCCCTTGCAACTGCGTAACCAAATATCATGTGTTCCTTGTCTGTATTGGCAAGCCTATTTGTATGTAAGTTTCCCTGGAGAGGGGTTGAACCCCACACTTAGGGAGTTAGGGGGTTACACCTGACTGTCGTCCCCTTTAACTTCATCAAATTCTTTATTGGAGCCTTTTTCTCTATATTGGACCCATATATGGATAAGGGCTTAGATAAAGCCTTTATTATAGAGTTTTGCTCTATTATTTTCTGCTTTTAAGGTTTCCTTTACCAAGGGCCTACAACATGTCCCTAAATTGAAAATAGTACTTCTTGCAATTTTAGTTATACTCGGTTCTCAGGTCATTCCTGATCCATCCTGTTAATGATCATAATAAGGCTATTTGCATATGAAGCATGTATGTATCAGTATAACTACTGAAAACTTTCATTCTTTATTTATTTTAGAAGGCTTTGTTCGGTGCTTATTCATCTTCTTAGAAGATACGAGCAAAAACTGGTAGAATAGACTTGACGTATTAATGTCAGATGACAACAGAGATAGTATTTACAGTTTAGTCTCTTGTTATATATCATACTCCCTTTAAAAGTGTGAGTTTGGGAAAAGCTTTCTTTGAACAAAAATACCCTTGATCCTTGTGGATATTACATTGTTATCATATCTTAATTGATATAAATAAGAACTAGATGAGGAATTAAGGTGAAAATATTTAAATATTTATCATATGATTTAAATATATATCATATGTATGTGTTTCATTGAAAAGATTGAATTGATAAAAGATAAAGAATTGATAATTAGGAGTTAATTTTATTTTTAAATTTAATTAATTTTATTTTTAAATTTAATTGTGTATGGTAATTAGTAAAGAGATGAAAAAGTTGTTATCCTATCCTAATATATTTAAATTAGAAGATAAGGAATTGATAACTAGGAGTTGGTTTTTATCTTTAAAGTTATTTATCTATAGTAATTAGTAATGAGATGAAAAGATGTTATCCTATCCTAATATGTTTAGATTATACATGTGTTTTGTTCCACATGAAATTGGTTTGATAGGAGATAAGGAATTGATAATTTGGAGTTGTTTTTATCTTTAAATTTTATTGTTTATAATACTTAGTACATCATATCATATCATACTTCCTTTAAAAGTGTGAGTTTGAGAAAAAATTCTATGGATAAAAATACCCTTGATCCTTTTGAATATTACATCGTTGTCATATCCTAATTAATATAAATAACAAATTAAATGAGAAATTATGGTAAAAATATTTAAATATATATCATGTGTGTATTTCATTGAAAATATTGAATTGATAAAAGATAAAGAATTGATAATTAGAAGTTGATTTTTTATCTTTAAATTTAATTATCTATGGTAGTTAGTAAAAAGATGAAAAATTGTTATCCTATCCTAATATCCTTAAATTAGGAGTTAGGTTGCACAGGTACGGGTACGGGTATGGACATGGGTACGAGACACGGCAAATTTGTAAAAAGTAAGGTACGAGGACACGACATATATATATATATATGGAAAAGTGTTCCTAAGGTGACGCCTTAGATAATCATCTAAGGACGTGGTCTAAAATCATATGATTTAGCTACATTGTGGATGATCTACTCCGTTGAACTTGATCTACATATTCTAAAACCAAGTTTGGGATGAACCCATCGTCGTTTGACCCTCCGTCGAGCCATGTGAAAAGTTCTATTCATTTGAAATCGTTAAAATTGATACGAGTGGATGAAGGGTCAAACGACGACGGGTGCATCCCAAACTTGGTGTGTTGGGGTTTTAGAATATGTAGATCAAGTTCAACGGAGCAGATCATCTACAATATAGCTCAATTATGTGATTTTAGGTCGCGTCCTTAGATGATTATCTAAGACGTCACCTTAGGAACACTTCTCCCATATATATATAAAACATTAACAATTATTTTAACTATAGCAATTTTACTATGTTTAATTTCAAAATCTCAATAAAATAAGCTCATTCCTTAAAATTATAAAGTAAACTCATTTGAAACTTTGACTTTATATTCCACATAAGCATAAAAAAGAATAAATAAATAAATAAATACATACGTATATACATACTTACATATACACTTACCTATTTAAATATGAGAACACATGTCTCCCATTCTTAGCATTGCCATTAATTTTAAAGAAAAGACAAGCAAATAGTCAAGCACCAATGTGAATGGCGATGTCATGTTCCACTAACAAATTTAAAACTAAGGAAATAAGAAAGAGAGAGTCTTCTTTTTCCTTGCATCTAAACCCATTTCCTCTGCTCCAAAACTCCGGTGTCCCCTCCGTTTGGATGTAGAAACGTACCTAAACCGCACTCGACACGGGTACAACGCCAAAATTACCGTGTTGGTGTGTCATAGATTTGTAGATAAGGATTTGATAATTTGGAGTTGGTTTTTTTTAAAAATTTAATTATCTATAGTAATTAGTAAAGAGATGAAAAGTCGTTATACTATCCTAATATTTTTTAATTTTACGTATATGTTTCATTCTACATGAAATTGGATTGATAAAAGATAAGAAATTGATAATTTGTAGTTGTTTTTATCTTTAAATTTCATTGTCTATGATAATTAGTAAAGAGAAAATATTTGTAAATATAAAAGATTTGAGGGATATGTATGCTAAAACCTTAGATTCTTTTTTTTTTAAATTCTTACCGACTTTTTAATTAGGAAATTTTTTTTTGTTATGGATATGCATATGTCGGACTTTAAATTGAACAAAATCCTCGTTGTGGGCTAACAATGAATTACATTAGGGGCCATCTGATATTATAAGTCTCTACAATCATTCCATTTAAGACATATTGTTATCAAACTCAAATTGGATCAATTATACAAGTATTATACCCGTGCTCGCACATGGTGGTTTATAACTTTTAGGGTTTTGTATGTAATTTTTGGACTTTAGAGAATGTCGTTTGTAATATTTAAAATTTAAAAGGGGTTGTCAATTTTCGATTTTGAATGGAGCTACTTGGAATATTTAAATTTTTTGGATCATTATTTGTAATTTCAAGTTTTTACGGTCTGCTTGCAAGTTTTAGATTTTCATAGGGCTTTTTGCAATTTTAAATTTTTTAAGGGGAATTGTTTGTAATTTTCATATTTTTCAAGACCCCGTTGTTAACTTTTGGATTTTCAGGGTCCTCTTTAATTTCAAACTTTAAAGGGTGTTTTTTGTAATATTTTAGATTCTTTAGGGAATTGTTTGTAGATTAATATTTTCCAGAGAGTTATTTTTTAATTTTGTATTTTTCGTGGGTTATTTGTAATTTTATGGGTTAATCTACATATAGAAATGATTTTAGAGTTATACCTTTGCCTCAACGAATAATATTCGTTAGTGTAAAATTATGGGATAATGCCCTTATGGGGTTAAAGGCAAAAAAAAAAAATTTTTTTTTGGGGGTTTTCCAAAATTCCCTTACTTGCTAGGGGTTTCAAAAATTTTGGAGACTAAGTGCCAATATTGTAAATTTAGTGACATCTATCCTTTAAAGGGTTTTAGATATATACATCCCAAATTGTAGGTATTTTTAAGTTCGCCCATCAAATCATCCTAATTTTAAATTTGGCGCTCCCCCATCCAAAAAAAATGCTTCATTCCCCTAATTTTGCCCTCCAACTTAACTAATAAAGCAGCAACATAGAATATTCCATTATGTTAACGAAAATTCTTAAAATTATTAATCTATCCTTAAAAAAATTGGTTTTATTTAATAGAAGTAGAAGCTCCGATAACATTTATTTGTTTACCTACAGGATATTATCGACTCAGTTCCAATCTTTTACTCTAGATTTATTCGATAGTTACGCATATTAGGTTCGTTACTAAGTCAACAATTTATTTCAATTTTGATGATTGTATTCAGTCACTGGGACACATATTGACCTGGGCAAGAAATAAAATTTTTATATTTTAAAAAATATTGATAGTTATATTACGATTTCTAAGTTATATAACTTTAACAGTAAAATATATCCATAGAAGTCGGGATCGTGGGACGCTATAGCGACCGTGGCTCGGCTTCAATCGTCCTAGATTCGCGTAGAACACAACCCGATTCACCAACTCCAGTGACCTGATTTAGATTTTAAACTATATAAAATTTTGAAAAAATAATTCTTTTTAAAAAAGAATAAACAAAAAGACGTGAATTTAATTAAATAAAGTATGCATACCTTGTTGCAACATGATTCTCAAGGTTCTTTCATCATTACTGATATCAACTAGCATATTTCTTAAATTAGACTCTTGCAAAATTTCTAATTCCTATATTTAAGAACCAAACCTAAAGCGTACTAGGTACCCTAGCATCACCATCTAAGCCTGCTCCCCGATACTGTGTTCCTAATGAGTGGCATACCACACTCCTGTACCCATCTCGTGAGCTGGAAGTCTGGAACGAACCGGGTTCCATGCAACTTCGAATATATCTATGAAAAACTAAGATCCATGATATTTAACCATGTGCAACGCATGTACATCCTACCTAGTATGTGTATGTATGAATGTATGTATGCATGCATGGGCGGGTGGGTGGGTATATATTTGTGTATATGGATGGATGAAGGGAAAAATGGGCATGAGACAATTGTTCGTTTTGCTAAATAAGCACCAAGGTACACAACAACAGTGAGGCCTACTATACTCGTCATGTCAGTGCAAAATCTCTATAATTCTTGGTAGCTCATTTTGCTATTATCCAATATTTCATATACTTTATATATGAAAATAATGTGTATGAGTGTAGCAACAAATTTTGTTAAATGCACTACCAAGAGATAGTTATGTGATGAGACCTACCTTGCTAGTCACATTGAAAGATGTGGGGCCTCACCAATTTATCTCTTGATAGCTCATTTTGCTAAATGGACAACGACCTGGTAACCATTATATAATATATATATATATATACCTATATATATGTGTGTGTGTATATCTATATATATATATATATATGTGTGTGTGTGTGTGTGTGGAGAGAGAGATAAGCAGTTGGTGTAGGAAATTCCTTTTGAGGTAAAACTAAGACCCTACGATTTATGAAACACTGTGATCCTTTTGAACCGCAAGGCAGTGCCTTGCGAGGGAGGGAGGGAGGGAACTAGGATCTTGCAATTCATCAAATGCTGATTTTTTTGGAACCGCAAGGCAGTGCCTTCCGATCTAAAAAAAAGAATAGAAATAAATGGCAACATTCAGCTCATCTTCTGTTTTAAATGTTTTAATCTTCTTTTGTAGAATTTAAGAGCTCACCAAACATCTTGTACGTTATATGAACTTGCCTTTTCTACTCGTTTATCTGGTTTTTTGTTTCTGTCTGAATAGTTGAGAGAAAAATTTGTTGGCGTACAATTTTGCATATTTAGTGGTTATCTCTACGGGTTTATCTTGTATTTCACCCTATAGACATGCATGAAAGAAACATATCCTGCAGATGCACTTGAATGCTGAAGTATTTTTTTCGAATTATTTTTGAAGGGGATTAAGAAGACTCTTGTATTGAGAGAGGTGCCAGAAGATTCCGTCCAAACACTTTTGTCCAACAAGGAATCCTTGGCAGCTTGTGATATTGCTGTCTTTGTCCATGACAGGTATTAGGGAATTTTTTCATGACATTGCAATTTTTGTGAATGACATCTTGTGGTGATGACTATCAAGTAGAATCTCATTGCATTGCTATCTTCCTGGTGATTGATTAGCTACATGTTTAACTGAGATTGCAGATTATGTAATGCAGGCAGTTTGACTTTTCCTGGTTTGCAATATTCTACTTTCTGATGTTTGCATATGAGTTGTCTCTAGCACCAACTCAGCATGTCAGCTTGTTTACGATCATTCACTTTTACTATAAAGTTTTGGTTAATGTAGTATGTACGGTGTTTGCTACTGTGTTTGAGTTAGTATATGATTTAATGATGAATATAGGATAGAGAATTGATGTATATATTTTGGCTCAATAACTCAAAACTACGCATGTACAGGAGGACACCCATTCAAAGCTTTCTTGTTTTAAGGCTTAGAGTTGGCTGCCTAAGGATGCATGTGTATGACTTAGCATTTCTAAGTAAGGTACATACATGTAGCATTTCTAAGTAAGGTACATACACGGGGACTTGTGTTCTTAACAGAGTTTCAAGTAAGAGTGGAAAGTAACATACTGGTTTTCTACATGACTTTTCCACATAGAGCATGCTTATGCACACAAAGCAAAGTTTTCTCCAGAACAAGTAGAGACACTGGTGTCTAGAAAGGAGTAAGTTTTGAATTTTATTTCTAATTATCAAGCACTTCCCTTTCTGATCACACAGCTGGTGATGGAACGCCCAGCGTAATTGATATAACATGGCAGACTAGAAGTACCTACATTCTTAGAAAATTAAACTGGAACCATTCATAGGCCTTGTTTGGACCAACTTTAAGGGGGGTTTAACTGCTTTTAATCCACAGTTTCTGGATGATGTGCTGCAATGATATCAATTGAACTATAGTCATTTTGCTACCCTTTAAATTACTAGGTTGGTAAAATTTCCTATCCAGGTGGCTTACCTGTTTGTATTTATGCAAAGAAGACAGCCTCCATTCGAACATGTGCAAAGTGGCAACTTATTATTTCTATAAATTATTTATCAATTAACGCTACACCCTTTTCGCCACTCGTTCTTCCTCACAGTAAGCTTTAACTTATCAGCAGGTAGGATGACATACCGTATTAACAACATAAGATGTGTATTAATATACTAGAGGTTTCCATAATTTCTTGAGAATCTAAATGCGAATAACATCAGTAAGACCACTGATCCTAGTACAAACACCACAATCAACACCACAATCTGAACTCCAATAACACCAACCGCTCAAAAGTTGGAAATCCAATCGATTTTAGTCAAATTTCGAATAGTTCATTTTCAGTGTATTCTTTCTTTTCCATCCTTTTGTAACTTGGAAGATTTTCCAGATGCATTTAGGGCATAAACTGTGTACTGTGTCCATGGCAAGTGTTTCTATCATGTTTTTTTTTGTTAACTAATGTACTACAATTTTTGTATTACGAAATGAACATGCCGATACGAATGCAACCCACACTATTCACTGACATGGAGCGAGTTCCTGCGATAAACAGAACAATATTTATTGCTTCCTAGACTACAGTTGTTGATCTAATTACATTGTGCCAGTCTAGATGGTTTATAGTACTCAAATTGTTGACCAGAAGTAGTATCCTGATACTGCCATTTCTTTTCATTCTTTTCTCTGGTTCGAGTCTCATATAGATTAAGGATAGGCATGCAAGCAATCAAGCTTTTAATAGTGCTGACTGCTGAGTCATCTATGAGAACTAGCTACCTATGAGAAACTTCATTCAACTGACAGGATTTGAGCGGAAAATTTTGGTATGGAGTATTTCATGTTCATGTCTAGGAAATTCCCTTCATGGGATGATTCCAATATATTATTTGTTTTTGTTTTTGCAGCTCTGACGAAAATTCGTGGAAGAAGGCAATGGATTTACTTCTGCAAGTCGCTTCTCATGGTGAAAATAGTGGCTATGAAGTTCCTTGCCTTATTGTTTCTGCAAAAGATGATCTTGATCCGTACCCCTTGGTCATACAAGATTCCACAAGGGTATTTTAGACTTCCAAATAAATTTCTTTTGACTGTTCGTGAAGTAAACTTTAATAATCTTCATTGTTCTTCCCTTTTTACTTGTGGCATCATAACTTTGACTCTGTTGTTTTTTACTGATTAAATTCCTCGCCAGTGTATGTGTGTGTGTGTATTGCAATTGGAAAAAGGCTTTAAGATGCTAAGTTTGAGTACCATTGCTGGTTATAACCATGTACATCCAGTACAATGCTAGAATTATCCAGAATATATAATTCTATATTGCATCCTCTCATCAGCATTTAAGACTTCTCTTATCAAGATGTTGGCAGAGGAGCTTAAGAATGCATGAAACGCATGAAATTTTTTACTAGCAGTCATTGGCATTTCCTGAGCCTAGCTGCAACTATGGACGAGAGATTTTCGTAAAACCTAAAAGGCAAGTTTGCTGGTTCATGAGCATAAATAATTTACCAAAGATCAATTTTCATAGTTACTGAGATTTGAAAAAAAAAAGACGTTCTAGAGGAATGGGTTATCTAAGGAATTGTATTAATCAAGGCACAAATAAAACGTGAGCCAATAGTGGCTATCTTCTCAGATCCAAAGTCTTTAAATCCATACTTGCGGAGGACAAATGATATAATCACCACCAAGTGACTATCTTCTCACTTCCCTTACTATACTGGAACATGGAACTTTAGGTATGGAAATTTTTTCCAATGCTACTCTGTGATTTAGTCTTTTCATAACCTGCAGGTGAGCCAAGACATGGGAATTGAAACTCCTATTCCTATTAGCATGAAGTTAGGTGAGGTCAACAACTTGTTCCGAAGAATTATTACTGCTGCACAGCTTCCCCATCTTAGCATCCCTGAAACGGAAGCCGGAAGAAACCGCAAGCAATATCGTAGACTTGTTAATCGTTCTCTCATGGTTGTTTCAGGTATTTATTTTAACTCAAATCATATTAAATTTTTTAAGATGCTTGACTTGTTTACATATTTCTGTAGAAGGTTAAGTTGCGACTTTTTCTGGTAATTATAGAAAATTATTAACTATAAGCAAACAGCTATTGTGGAGTAACTTTGCTAGATGATATACATTATTTAGATTGTTTTTTAACAAATATTTTATTTTGCACCCGACTTTTGCTGGTGGTGTTCGATGTTTATGTTCCGGATGTTTTATGTTCCCATAGTTGAAACGTTCCTGCAGTTTTGTGTTCAGGGTCATTTGATAAATACTATTGAATGGTCTGCCTTTGGTCTCCACCAAAACCCTAGAGAAATTGATGCTGAATAATCCAACGACTGTATCTTCTTTGCTTTTTAAGTTTCTATTGAAGAAACGCCAGAGCCAGTTCTTGGAACAGAGTCCTTAGTCCTCATGCCCTCACCACTGTTTTGGCAAAGTTTGAGCTCTCTCTCTCTCTCTCTCATCTCTCTCTCTCTCATACTACTTTTACTACTTTTAAAAGCACGAGTTTTGGAAAGCTTTCCATAATTAAAACTACCTTTCACTATTTTAAATATTTTATTTAAATATTAATTTATCCTAATCCTAATTATATCTGGTACTAATCCAATGTGAACTACCTATAGCTCAACAATTAAAAAAAGATTAATAAAATACCTGAAATATTATTTTGAATATTTCATTTAAAGCTTACTCTACCCTAATACTAATTGTATCCTATACTAGTATTACGTGAACTACCTGTAACTCAACAGTTAAAATAAGATTAAGAAATCATACATAGCTACACATTATAATACATAAAGTATTACAAAAAAACCCAAGAAATTTCAAAAATTGCATAAAATACTCTAGAAGTTAAAAAATACACAAAACATCCTGACTTTTCAAAACTAAAAAAAATAAAAACGAAATCTGAATAATAATAATAGTCCCCAAAGAGTTTAAATTTTTTAATTAACACCTTTAACATTTCAAAAACTATAGAAAGAACCTCAAAAGTTTAATTTATAAAAAACACTTTGACTTCTGGAATTTTAAAACTTGCAAACAATATAGATGAATTCAAGGAATTACCTTCAGTCACTTAAAATTTTAAAATTTGTAAAAAAGTCGGTCATAAAAATTACAAAATTTCCTTAAAAGTTAAAAACCACAAAATGCTCTGAAATTTTAGAACTTATAACCAATACACATCAAATCTAGAAATTATTCAAGAAAATAAACCCAAAATTCAGAGACTTTCATGAAGCACTTTAATTGACATTGACAAAAAACATCTATCAAAGAAACACCAACTGGTTCCACTTGAAGAACTTATTGAGCAATTTTGTCCTAATCAAAAAAACATTTTTCATGGAAGATACAAGAAAAATTAGTAAGCATTTATAAATTTTTATATTTTATTTTTCAAACATTAAAGGAATCATAAATTAATATAAAATTACATACAAATAATCTTGTAATAGAAACTAAGTGAAATCATTGATCAACTATGTTGTGAAATATAACAAGCCATATAAGGGGAGGGAAATCACTATAATGGACAAAACATATACACATGATACTTATTTACAATAGCATAAGTAAAAAAAATTAAAATCGACCTTTTTCTTTTTCCTATATAGTGGCATGACTCTGCGTGTAATTTTATTTGGGGATTGTATGTTAAAAAAATTGCAATAAAGAAAATGAAAGAAACTTGACTTGTATTTCTTCGATCCTGATTACAATTTGATTACAAAAGAGAAGAGAACGAATTTGATTCTTCCTTTTGTTTAAAACTGGGTTCTTCACGGTGGCGATGGAGTGCCTCCCTCGAATGCTCGCGTCGAGTTTGCTCTCCGTTGATCCGAATATCTTGATTCACTGGAACAATATCTTCTCCTCACGATTTAACGTTGTGGAGAACTTGCGTGGTAAGTTTGAAACTCTGGACGAGTTGATAACTCTGGACGAGTTGAAAACTCTTGAAAAAGAGTTGATTTGAACCGATGATCGGTTCTCAAGCCAAGGCCGAAGGCTTCAAGGAATGCTCCAAAGGATGAATGCTGATATCTCAATCTATGATGCTCCAAGATCTCCCCCTTTCCTGCCAAGTCCCAGATCCAAAAAGCCAGCCTGAACTCCATTGAGTTTACCCATATTTATAGGGAATTAAGGGGTGTAACCGCCCCCTTAATTCTCTTCATAATGGGATTGAGAGGGGTGTAACCCCCCCTTAATCCGCTCCTAAGTGGGGCAGAAATCCCTCAGATCATGGAGGGAAAACGGTTCCTACAACCGTTTAACTCGTGTTTGAACGAGTCAAACGCCCACGTTGGCGTTCAGGACCCTAACTTCGCATTTTAGACTGGAGACGCGGAGTTGGGTACCCGCTGGGCATTGAAAAAAACGCGGGTCCGACCCCAGCGTTTTAATGTTATAACGCGGGTCCGACTCCAGCGTTTTGATGTTGTAACGCGGGTCCGACTCCAGCGTTTTGATGTTGTAACGTGGGTTCGACCCTCGCGTTTTACTGTTGACACACGGGGAGGACCTCCGCGTTTTGGTGTTGATACACGGGAATGACCTCCGCGTTTTGGTCTTAGAGCGCGGTGATGAGTTCCGCGTCTTGCTTTGGAGAGAGTATCAATAAGTAATCTCTTTTGTCATAGCGTTGCAAAGATCATTGTCTTGTAATCTTCGTCTTGGCTCCTTGAGAATATGAGAGTCGTCAGATTGTAACTCCCGATGTTGATTGTGAATGCTGTTGAACTAGAGCTCTCATCGGTTATTGTGAAGGTCGTCAGATTGTAACCTTCAGCGATTTACGTGAAAGTCTTCAAATTGTAGCCTTCTGGAAGTCGTCGGATTGTAACTTTCATCATCGGTGTTTGATGGGGGATAAACTATCTATTGTGATTTTTAGACAGCCTACAAGGATGTGACTATCAACGAACGATCATTTATTAAAGTCATGCTCAACGATAAGCATGTAGTAGTACTATTAGATTTCAAAATCTTTAAATATGAAGGTGTCATATTTCATTACTAAAATTCTTATTAAAGGTCACTGAACAAGTGAACATACAATTCACTTTATATCTGATTCAAATTTTTAGGTAAGATATGCATGCTATTTTTTTCAAGTGTTTTCCATTTTTGTAACACTATACTTTCAAGTCATGCTCGATTTCATATTGGTCCAACTAAAATAAAAATTCAAATTGGCTTTGGATTATATTTCTTTCCTATCAATTCAATTATCAACACAAAACTTTATATTCGGTGTAGCGCATTCAAACAATCATGGAAGAAAATAAATAATCACAATGTTAAAGTTTGGAGCTATAAGAGAGCAAAAACTATCAAAAGAGAACCAATGAATAAATTTTAGTAAGGAAATAAATCAAAATTACTTAATTATGGTATTTAACCACATGCATTGCACGTGCATAGAACCTAGTATGTGTGTGTGTAACCGAGTTTTCTATGATACTTTTTAGCTTGTGGGATTTTTGTGTAACCTAGTTTTCTATTATACTTTTTAGCTTGTGGGATTTTGTGAAGAAGTTATTGGGAAAAAATGCCCAGGGATTAGTGACGTCTACCATTACTCATTCTGCTCATCTATTGCAGCGACCAAGTGGCCAAAGAATTTTTGATGCCTTATCTGTTGCATCATAAATACTAGAAGATTTTTTTTTGGGGTTCTCATCATTGTTATTCTGAAATGTGAATCTGTTTAATGATCATTGCAGTTGGAGCTGCAGTTGCGGTTGTGGGACTGGCTGCATACAAGGTGTACGCGTCGAGGAAAAATACTTCAAGTTGATTTATCTCTTGTACCCTCCTATTTGATTTTGTTTGGCCATCACCGGTAATCAGCCGTCGATGGGCAGCTTGCTGCTGCTGCCAACGCTCTGATCTGTTTATGTTTGTTCAT
>NC_033795.1:75512634-75525206 GCF_001876935.1 Asparagus officinalis | reverse complement strand
AAATGCAGCAGCTAACTATATCTATTTGTGGCCACTCGACGGCTTTTTATTTCGTGTTTTGAGATACCTGCATGCTTGCCGGGTGGGCAGTTGGTTTTAACTCGGCGTCACAGGCATTGCATTAATTTTTTTAATGGGATTTGATATATGTTTTTTAGGGTTAATGGCACTATAGTTTCTCCTACCTATGTACTCTCCCTTGTTTTTGGCAACGCTTATATAACCTGATAAAGTTTTCAAAATTTGCACTTAAGTATCCTAAACTTTTGCAGACTTGCACTTGAATACTCTTCAGTTATGCAAAGCTTATGCAAGCTAGAGGGTATTTAAGAGCAAGTTTTGTAAACTTTAGTGTATTTATGTGCTAATTTTAAAATTTTCAGCGGTATTTAAGTGTTCTTTTAAAAGTTTAAGGGGTATTCAAGTGTTGTAGAATCAAGTGATTACATGTAAGTGCAAGTTTTAAAAATTTTATTAGGCTATGTAAGTACTATAAAAAATAAGTGTGTATATATAAGTGCGGGAAACTAAAGGGTGTATAAGTTCCATTAAGCCTTTTTCCATTTTATTTTTATCATTTTGGGTATGAAGTCCTGCCTTTTTCCTTATCTGTCTATACTAATTTAGAAAGAACCAAATAGGGGTAGGAATAATATGGATGAGTAGCGGATAAATAATATTTTTCAATTGTTTGCAAAAGGGTAAAATTATAATTTTCTAAGGGATATTATTTTCTCTCTTTTCCATAATCTCTCTAAAACATTTTATGTAATTAAGTAAAGCATGATGTGTTTCTCTTTTCTATCTTCTTTCTTTATAGAACGATCTATGTTACTCAAATGCTATGAAATATATAAAAATATAGCCTGCATAATTGAATATTATTTTAATATTTTATGTTATAAATATAGAAAGAGCTCGAGTACACTTGCACTACAATTTATTTACACTAGCTTTATATCTATACTACAAATTATTTATATTAATATACAATGAAAACAATGCGGAGGAGATAATTAACAAAGGATTTCAAGCTCAAAAAAAAAAAAAAAAAATTTCTCCGAAAATTCAGTGACCCCGTACTATTTTCTTTCGCATGTGTCAGAATTCTAGTACGAAAGTAAGTTATTAATATCTGAGAAGTAAGGTACCCGTATCAAATTCCGGGAGTCCGTAAAGTTAGTTCTTCAAAAGCGATTATTTATCGAACCAAAACCTATTCTCCTCTCATATACTACTCGTGTGGAGAATTCCGTGGAAGCTGGTGATATTTGTTTTATATCGCGGATGAATTATTGGCTGAAATGATGATGCCGCATGAATTCTACAACGACAAGTGCTCGGGAGTCAACAACGAAGCTTCGGGATTGAAAGAAGACAGCAATGCGCATATTTTTGCTATGGGGACCCAGAATAGAAAAATTCCTTAAGGACCTAAAATATGGGACCAATAGAGGGGACAAGTGAGGTGTCCCCCTCCTATTGGAT
The DNA here is from genome assembly GCF_001876935.1 of Asparagus officinalis. Classification (NCBI taxonomy): domain Eukaryota; kingdom Viridiplantae; phylum Streptophyta; class Magnoliopsida; order Asparagales; family Asparagaceae; genus Asparagus; species Asparagus officinalis. Next base: position 75,523,718 of record NC_033795.1, on the reverse strand, counting down.
AATGAGTTGGTCATCATTAATGATAGCCAACTCATTATCCAATAGGAGGGGAACATCTCACTTGTCTCCTCTATTGGTCACATATTTTGGGTCAATGTAGCAAAGCTCCCCAGAATATGGGACCAATAGGAGGGACAAGTGAGGTGTCCCCCTCCTATTGGATAATGAGTTGGCCATTATTAAAATATGGGACCAATAGGAGGGACAAGTGAGGTGTCCCCCTCCTATTGGATAATGAGTTGGCCATTATTAATGATGGTCAACTCATTATCTAATAGGAGGAGGACACCTCACTTGTCCTCTCTATTGGTCCCATATTTTGGGTCCTTGAGGAATTTTTCATATTTGGAGACTTCCAACTTACCTTCAGAAGTCATGTTTTCGGTAAATTACAAAACTTAACCCCCTGCAATCAAAGTGTTATTACTGCTTTTGAACGGAGGCAGGAACGAGGTGACCCGCTGGACCACGTAACTAATAATAATGAGACTAATAATTCAATCACTCCTCCACTTTAAACCTTCAGAAGTAGGTTTATTGTGCCTTTCCTCTTTCTCTTTCTGTGCGAAGCCTAATGGCCCACATTTCTCTTCATGAAATTAAATCGATAGAAATGTTAGGGGCACACCCCAAGTCACACCTCCAACCACACCTCCCCCTCTCATTCGCTACAGTACTCCGGGCCCCACATGAGTTTTTCAAATTTAAAAACTCATGTGGGGCCCGGAGTACTGTAGCGAATGAGAGGGGAGGTGTGGTTGGAGGTGTGATTTGGGGTGTGCCCCTAACACCACTCTTAAATCGAAGTTGTGCCTCTTATTACACCCGGAGAGAATATTCGCTAATCTCTAATCACGTGCGCTGTACGTGTTGCAATTTTCTTGTTTAAGCTAAGAGGTTAGAGTTTATAAAAGTTTGGTTTTCGAAGTAAAGTTATTTAGACATTATCTTTTCTTGATTTTTCAGAGTAAATTGGACTGACACTAAGTTTTATAGAAAAAAAATACCGGTTAAATAATGAACTTCTCGGAAACTATTATTTTGTTAATCTCATTATTTTGGACTTCAAAAAAAATAAAAAATTATATCGACTTTAGGTGGTAATGTAATTTTTCTTAATTCTGAACCTCCAGTGTAGTTTTTTTTATTTAAAAGTTTGGTCTTCAAAGTAATTTTTATCGAGTTTATAATATTCTCGACTGAAAAGAAAATTTATTTTAGAGATCGGGGGTTAATAATATATTTTTTAAGAACTAAATATTCTTTATTTTTGTTTAGAATAAGTATTATTATTATTTTTTAAAAATAAGGGTAATTGATAAATTCCCCGATTACTTTTTTCCGTAAAACTTTATTTTCTAGACTTTAGAATAACTTTTTGGGATTTAGGGGAACCTAAATTTTCTTGAAACTAAACCTCCTGAATAATTTCTTAATTTTTTAAAATTTTGGATTTTAAAGTAAACTTTTTTCTTGTATATTTTTAACTATGTAAATTATTATGGACATAAAACTAATGTTTCTTGTTTATAAAGGGCTTAATAAAAGCTTCCATAATTGTAAATAGTAACATTTGATCGTATTGTAGATTAATCCCTCTGAAAGTAAGTAATCTTCTGTCACGTTTACTGAGAGAAACTGTACAAAGTTATTGAAAACTAAAAAAAGTTATCGAAGTCATATATTTTTCAGGTAACTTGTAGATTAATACCCCATCATTTATCTACTCAGCGCTTTTATCACTTCTCAACTGATTTCTGAGCGCTCATTACCCTCAATTCTATTTTTAGTTATACAGTCTCTCTCGATAATTAAACATGATAAATGATTACTTACATGTAGAGGACTTGTACTATTTATTGCAATTCACCAATCCATCATCATTTAGTAGTGAACATATAACATGACTAACTGTTTTGGGTTGTTCCATAATTGCATAAAATATAACTTTCCACTAAATAAAAATAGCTTGCACAAAAAGCTTGCAAAAAAAAAAAAAAAAAAAAAAAAAAAAAAAAAGCAAAATCGCAACATAGTGGTGGGCTCGAGCGTTTTAATGTCTTCGCAAGGTTTAAACTGGCCATGGCGCTAAGATGAGACCAACTATGAGATAGCAAAATTAAAATGACAAATATTTAAAAGACTATTTAAATTTATTATCAATGAAAAAAAAAATGTAGAAATAGAAAGGAAAGGAAAAGATCAAATCTTTCAAAAACATAAATAAACAAATCAAAAGTTAAAGAGAAACATGAAGGGAAAATTGTGTCAAGGCCCCAAAAGCAACATAGTTGCCACGTAGTTAGTTATAAGGGAAAATTGTGTCAAGGCTCCAAAAGCAACATCTTCATGTGCTGCAGCCCCTTCACTTTTCCCCCATGTGGTTCAGCCCCAAGAAGTGTGACATATTGTGCTGCAGCCCTCTTTTAGCAATTATTACCTGTCAGCTAAGCATAGAGAGAGAGAGAGGATAAAAAGTACAAAATACCAAAATGCCCTTATCTACTCTATTCTTTCATGTTAGGTCTATTTAGAGTTCATGTTAGGTTTATTTAGAGTTCTTGTTAGGTCTAATTTCAGCTCAATTTAATTCATATTAAGTCCAATTTCATGTTAGGTCTAATTTCATGTTAAGTCCAATTTAATTCATATTAAGTCTAATTTAATTCCTTTTAAGTCTAATTTAAATCATGTTATATCTAATTAAACTTGTTTTAAGTCTAATTTAATTAGACTTAACATGAAATTAGACTTAAAAAAATTAAATTAGACTTAACATAATTCAAATTAGACTTAAAAGGAATTTAACATTGATTGAAATTAGACATAAAATTTTGTGTAAGGTATAATAAAAGTTCGTGTTAAGTCTAATTCATGTTAGGTCTAATAAAAATTCGTGTTAAGTCTAATTTTATATTAGGTCTAATAAAAGTTCATGTTAGTTCTATTTCGTGTTTGTGTTAGTTCTAACTCATGTTAGGTCTAATTGGTGTTCATGTTAGTTCTATTTCGTGTTCGTGTTAGTTCTAACTCAGTTCGTGTTAGTTCTAATTCATGAATTAGAACTAACACGAACTGAGTTAGAACTAACACAGTCCGTGTTAGTTCTAATTCATGAATTAGAACTAACACGAACTGAGTTAGAACTAACACGAACACGAAATATAACTAACACAGTTCGTGTTAGTTCTTATTCATGAATTAGAACTAACACAAACTGAGTTAGAACTAACACAGTTCGTATTAGTTCTATCATGAATTAGAACTAACACGAACTGAGTTAGAATTAACACGACCACAAAATAGAACTAACACAGTTCCTGTTAGTTCTAACTCATGAATTAGAACTAAAACGAATTGAGTTAGAACTAACACGAACACGAAATAGAACTAACATGAACACCAATTAGACCTAACATGAGTTAGAACTAACACACACACACGAAATAGAACTAACACGAACTTTTATTAGACCTAACATGAAATTAGACTTAATACGAATGTTTATTAGACCTGACATGAATTAGACGTAACACGAACTTTTATTAGACATAACATGAAATTTTAAATCTAATTCCAATCATGTTAAATTTCTTTTAAGTCTAATTTAAATCATGTTAAGTCTAATTTAATTTTTCAAAGTCTAATTTCATGTTAAGTCTAATTAAATTAGACTTAAAACAAGTTAAATTAGACATAACATGATTTAAATTAGACTTAAAAAGAATTAAATTAGACCTAATATGAATTAAATTGGACTTAACATGAAATTAGACTTAACATGAAATTAGACTTAACATTAAATTGGACTTAATATGAATTAAATTGAGTAGAAATTAGAACTAACAAGAACTCTAAATAGACCTAACACGAACTCTAAATAGACCTAACATGAAAGAATAGAGTAGATAAGGGCATTTTGGGGTTTTGTACTTTTTATCCCCTCTCTATGCTTAGTTGGCAGGTAATAATTACTAAAAGAAGGCTGCAACACAAGATGTCACACTTCTTTGGACTGAACCACATGGGGAAAAAGTGAAGGGGCTGCTGAACATGAAGATGTTGCTTTTGGGGTCTTGATATAATTTTCCCTTCTTTTATTCTCTTTGTAAAATTTAACAAAGTGAGATTTTGTACATGCCACATAAGCAACATATGTATAACGGAATAGTTTGTTGATTTTGTATATACCTCTAAAGTTAACAAATGCTATATTATATATATATATATATATATACACACACACACACACATGTGCAACATATATAGTTTAGTATAAAAAATATATCTAATTATATAGTAAATAATAGTTATATTATATTTGAAAGTATTTAATTAATGTGATATGATCTAATAAGATTAGAGGTTATGAGAAGATTTGGAGGGGTTTAGTTTATGAATGTATGTATACATATGTAAGCATATGTTTAATTTGAAGGGTTATGATTTATGCATGCATGTATATGTTTCATGGATGTATGTATGTGTGGAGAGGAGAAAATGTTTTAACATCCAACACACTTTTCTAATAGTACTAGTTTTTATGCATGTTCATTGTACGTCGTTAAATTTCAAAATATCTTATTTTTTATTTATTTAATTAATATAAATAAGTTAGTTTTTTAGTTCAAATCTGTAAAATTGGATTATTAGATTTGCTATAATTTTTATTTAAATATTATTAAAAATCGATGAAATGGATTTTTATGCTAAACGGTGATCGATGTCCTTATCTAGGACATCTTAATTGATTCCCTAAGGAAAAAAAAAAACAATTGACATATTAATATCTTCAAGCAGAATAGTAAAAGAAGACAAGTTAAATTGATACTACACATCATATTCTAAACTCTTACAAATGCCAAGCTATAATATGGAGTCAAGCATGAATAACAATATCATTATGAATTATAGTTCTAGCAACAAAGAAACCAAATTTCTTATTGCATTGAAAATAGAATCACACAACACATTTGTATATTATGAGCTCATATTTTTTAATAAACAATCTCAACAGCAAATAAAAAAAAAGAAGTACGACAAACATGATATACACACACATACATACATATATATGAGTTCTTAGCCTACACTATTTGATAGACTTAAAATAATAGAAAGAAAAAAAAACTAAAGATTAATGGTAACTACAATATAATTTTATATGATAAAAGCAATCACATAAGCGTACAAAAATAATAAAACTTATGTATGAAAATCCCTTCTCAAAATTCTTAACTTTACTAAAAAAATTAAGTTATAATATAAGATGTAAAAAATATTATCATTTATTCTTTTTGTTTCATAATTTATTTGTGAGCCGAGATCAATCTTTCTACATCTTTATCTTTTTCTTGGGCAATTCTAAAGTAGCGTTTTCATTATCTACATCGATTGTGATATCAGGCTAGAGTTGGATTTCTTATACTATTATATTTCCTTCCCTCGTTCATTTTTTATCTTCTCATCTAACTTTACGAGGAATTTGAATGTCTTTCCGATGTTCAACACAAATTTTCAGAAATATGGACTCTGATTATTTTTTTGTTTCAATGAGAATAAAGTTTAATTTCATATATATGAATTTTTTTTTTGATTTTCTAATTTATTACTTGAATAGAGTTAGAAATTACCTCTTCTTTCTCTGTAATGATTTTCTAATATATATACACGAGCTTGTAGAAGAAGATAAATTAATAATAAGTAAAAAACTGAACTTTTCTTAAAGTATGCTCTGTGTGTAGCTTATGATAAATCTACTTATGTGTATATAACAATTGCACCACTCATTTGCAAAGATGTGGGCCATGTGGCTGGCATGTGTTGCAAAATTACCCATCAATGGATTTAACCGCATGAGAATAATTCAATATTTTTAAAAAGTCTAATCTAATAATCTAATCTCATAAAATTTTAATAACAAATGCACATATCTATTGAAGGAGATGAAAGTGCTGTGAAAATTATTATTATTTTTTACTATGAAAAAATATCAAACATACAATATAAATAATTATTTTAAAATAATCTAATCTAATCTAATAAAAAATAAATAACAAAGGCACATACATATTGAAGGAGATGAATGTGCTATGAAAGTTATTGTAATTTCTTAGCTTATATATATTGGTATGCTATGTTGCATGTGAGAGGATAACAATTATAAATAGAGTTCTATTTAAATAATAATAATATAATTAAACTTTGAAACTAATTACTCTAGAAAGAAGATTGGCTAATTATCTTTTTTCCCCTGTCCGTGAGAGGATTTGGTCTTTGAAAACTTTTTATGTACAGATTTTATTTAGATTGGCTGGGCCTGGCTACCGAGTTTGTTCTTTTACTTAGACCAACTCACGTGAACATCCTAATAAACTTCGACAGGCTATATAATCTATTGAAATTCCAGATTTTCAATGATTGGCCGAAAGGACCTGACAATAAATATAGTTGAAATTTAAGTTTTCTCTAACCTTTAAATTGTGAGCATTGCTTTATATCCTTATCTTCATACTATTATAGGCGTCAAAAATTACCTATGAGTTTCCACACGCAGCTCAAGACAAAGAGAATATGATGAATGTCATCACCCGAGTCAAAGAAGATCATCTGACACCAATAAGACGCATGAAGCGAACCGGTAAAGCGCGCAAGTCAACAATGCGACGAAACACGTGTAAAGGGGCAAAACAAACAAACCGAAGGAGATACAAATAGCCAAAATGGTCAAGAAGACACAACAACAGGCCAGGAGACTCGCACGCATGCGAGTCACCAAATGTTGGCTCGTACCCATGCGAGTCACCAAATGGTGGGTGCGAGCCACCACGACTACTTTGGCCTCCCAAAACTTCCCAAAGCGCGGATTTCGATGTTTTATTAGAATTCTTTCGTCTCAGGACCTCCCTAACTATTCTGAAGCTATTCTTAAGTGTGTCTGGACGGTTATCAACTGCAGATGATGTCAAAACACTTAATATTATCAGAAAACACGACGACAAAAGCCTATAAATAGAAGCCCAGGTTCTTCATTAAAGAGGATCTGAAATCTGAGGGCGAGGTGCTGTCCAATTAAACAGTAGACTACGAATTTCAGAGGAGAATTGACAGATCTTGACAAACTTTTCATAAAGAAAAAACTTTCGAAAGATTTGAGATTCTCTCCCCCTCTTTCCTCCGGATCAAATCTGGTTTTGATCTCGAGAAGAGCCACAATCTTGCTTGGTCGTGATTGTCGCTGCTTCGATTATTTCCTTCGTGAAGCAAGAGCATAATTATACTTGTCAACCGGATCTGATCCGCGGTGGTCCATGAACTAACGCGTCCCCGGCACAGGCAAAGATTCCATGCAAAGCAACAAGAGATAAACTACTGCTGTGTTTTATTGGATAAAGTTGTAATCTTTAATTTTTATTGTAAGAAGATCTTATAAAAAGATTAACTTTTCTTTCAGTTTAAACTTGTAATCGATGAACGATGTAATAGGTTTAATAGAAATGGAAACGATAACTTTTGACAAAAATAAACTGGCGACCACAGTGGGAGCCGACGGCTTTTCTGTGAAGGCTGTAGTGTCACAACCAAGGATCCTCATCCCTGTTGACGAAGAGGTCGAATACGAGTTCGACCAACAAAAGTATGAGGAGTATATATCTTCCTCCACTTCCCCTCAAAAGAGCAAGAGGATCTCTTCCACAAGGAAAGTTCGTCGGTCTTCAGATCTGAAGACCCATGATGATGATCTCTGCCCTGTCACTGCTGCAGTTGTATTGCCCAATGCTCCTATGATGCCCGAAGAAGTTTAATCTTCAGATTTGAAACCCTCCTTAGTCAAGGAGCTTATTGCTGAAGAGGCACTAATTCTATCAAAGAGAGCGCGTCAAAGGCAACGTTAACGCCTCACACGTCAACTCGTCAAGGCTTTGGAGCTAGTTGACGGGATCCGTTACGAGGCGGATTTAAGATTTAGGAGGCGCTAATCGCCACAACAACGAGCGAATACCTTATCCTCTAAACCAGCAACGGATGAGTGGGTCTGCGTCAAAAGGACCCGTTCAACCCTTGACGAATGCATTCAGAAACATCGCGTATTGCTTGTGCATGCTAGAATCCTTATGTAGGAAGCCAAGAAATTGCAGAAAGAAGAGGTGGCCCAAAAACTACCAAAACTACGCAAAGTATGGAGAAAAAAGAGCAAAAAGATGCCCGAAATCGTCAAAAAAGAGAATTTGCCATTTACTAGCTCGGCTAGGGACGAGTCACCTCTTACTGGCTCGGCCAAGGCCGAGTCACCACTTACTGACTTGGCTAAGGCCGAGTCACCAAATGGTGGCTCGCACCACCCCCGAGTCACCAAGGCCTGTTTTGCTCCCGCTTCACTTCCTACAGTCGTTTTCGAGTCTCTGACGGTCCCTGTTCCTATCCCAACAAATTCCGAACCTCCCTTAAAGCTTCATGACAGCATGGACTTATCTAGATTCAAAATAAAGATTACAGATTGTCTCGGTCATTTGCACGAAGGCCAAGGTAAAACTCCAATTAGAGAACGCTTAGGTCCATCAAGTGAACCCCAAACTACTCGTCAGACTGGGGGTCGTACACGTCCTCCCAACAAGTCAAAGGCCTCTCTTGTTGAGAAAGTACCTGTAACTGCTCACCTTGGATTGCGAGTTGAAGTCCAAGAGCCCGTTAGGGCCTTGCGCTCACAAAGGCATGGTTCTGAATGAATGACTATTGAGAACACCAATGAAGAACGAGAAGCGTGTTCGTTAGAAGACGACGACGTTAGATTTGGAAAATCCTACCCGCATACGTCCGGTAATCATATCGATGAGTTGTACTATCAGGCCGGAGGTACGCGCAAATCTCGAAAGAGAAGTACCCAAGAAACAGATTCTCATTGTCCGTGCACGAAGCTCATCAGGACAGTATTATTAGAGTGTAGCTGCTCCAAGACCGCTTCATAGAGGGTCTCAGTATTTGAAAGACTTTTGTAGGCTGTCTAAAAATCACAATGGATAGCTAATCCCTATCAAGCCCTGATAATGGAAGTTACAATCAGACGACTTTCTAATCACTGCATCCCGCAACTCTGTAACCGCTATAAACAAGGCTCATCTCGTGAGACAATTGATCTTGATGGCTCCCGACAACAGCATGACTAATATTATATTAGCAACTATTATTAGATGCTTGATGAGCAGTGTAATGATTTCAGAAATAAAAGGTTGGACTTAGTTGGTGAGTCGCTTGGTAGAGAGCTGTGGGCAAATATCCATCTTCAAAACACTATGGATGTTGATTCCCGTCAAGCTCTCACAACGAAAGCTACAATCAAATAGCTTTCGGGTCGACAATCGGGAAAGGGCAATATAGGAGACTTTTCACACAGATCGAGGAAGAGTTACAATTTGGCGACGCTTCCGACAGCTGATGAAAACCCTATTCAGTGGCCTTCACGGATCGTTGGTGAGAGTTACAATCTGACGCTCTCAGTATCTTATAACAGGCTAAGACCAATAAACAATGGCCTTTGCAATGTCCAGGGCAGACGATGTTTACAAGTCAACAACCTCTATCAAACGTAGAAGTTTAATTCTGCGTTTCTCAAATTCGAAACGCACCACAATTGTGCGTTCTCCAGCGAATGTCTAACTCTGCAACGCAAGAGTTCAAGCACCAAACGCACACATAACGTGCGTTCTTCAATAGGTTCGACTACGTGTCCCAAACTCTGGACGCCAGAGTTGAGCTTCAACGCACACGGCCTGCTGTGTCTCAAATCTCTAACACGAGATTTAACTCGTCATCTCAAGCGCTTAGACGCAGAGTTAAAGCCCATAACGCCAACTGAGGCGTTTTGACTTGTTCAAACGCAAGTCGGAACGGCCCTCAAAAACGTTATCCCACGTTCTGAGGGATTCGCTCGCCACAAAGGACGGAAATAGAGGGTGGTTGCACTCCACATCACCCCTATCAAATAACCCCAACTTACTCAACTGACAGTAAGGGCGTTGGCTGGGTGAGAGGTTTGAGTCAATCGGTTTCTGCAGAATAAAAAACCGCAAAGAGTTAGGGGGAGCGGGCCGATCAAAACCACCCGAACGTGTCAACAAATCTCGCAGCAGTTGGAGTAACTCGGCGAAGCGAAGAGATCTTCGGGAGATCAAGGAACTATAACGATCAGTTAATCAAAATCCCGAAGGATCCTTTCCATCAAAGGTATCATCACTTCGGCAATTAACAATTTCGGTTCCAACAACTCCTGTTTTAGAGTTTTTAACTCATTCGAGTTCTTAAACCGTTAAGAAGTTTTAATTAGTGCTTTAACGCAAGTTAATCACATCAAACCAGACATTCGTTTCAACAACTCTTGATCAGAGTTCTAACTCGTTCAGAGTTCTTCAACACTCGTTCAAAGGTATCTAAACCAAGTCATCAACACTTCAGTTATTCCAGGCGGTGGAAGAAGGACGGTCGGCATCGTCAACCGAGAGACCAGCTTCGACGCGATCCAATCGAAAGGAAGCACTCCACCGCTACCAAGAACGACCCAAGTCTTATTAGAACAAGGGAGATCAAATTCATTTCCTCTTTTTGCAATCGCGAATCAAATTGTTAATCGATTTTGAGAGAATACAAAAAGTCAAATTTCCTTCCTTTGTGCTTTTCATCAAATTTCCCTACCTAACAAAAGATGGCGCTCCGCTGGCGACGAGCTCTCTGACGAAGAAGTGTGGCGCAATCCGACGTTCACCTCACAGGAACCACCGTCGAAACTCTCGTCGCTAAGTTCGAACCCAAGGCAAGGTATGAGGAAGGTCCTTCCCTCTGGGTCCCTTAGCCCAAAAGCTAAGCCGGTGATTCACGCCACAGGACCTCTACGGAGGTCAACGACTACTGCTGGGGATGCCAAAGAGAAGCCCTTCTCGCTCTTGGAAGAACCTTTAAACGTCGCTCTGGACGTGGTGAAGAATTACCTCCTCCCGTATCACTACGGCCAAGATTAACTGGGTCAAAAAAGACCTAATGTCGGAGGAAGCCCAACCACGCCGACGATCTGCCGCGCAAAGGACTCTCTCTCC